>NC_090442.1:363561810-363864841 GCF_031143425.1 Pleurodeles waltl | reverse complement strand
GAAAAATGTCATGGCAGAAATGATGGCTGGGCAGAACCAAGTGGCTCAGAGAAAGAGATGGAGGATATATTCCTTATCTCCTACACCAATGCAGTGGGCAAACAAAAGAAGCATCAATCTACCTACAAACTGAAGGTACAAAGACAACAGAGCACAGCAACAATTAACTCAGGGGTGTCCATCAATATAACTGATCAACAACAGTATCATCAGCTGACCCCAATGCCAGAGTGGAAGCCTACAAAAATCTGAATAAATGCACATGGCTGGGACTCTCCGATCCCTGGCTGCTGTAATTCAGGTGAAGGTGCAAAATTAGGCCCATATTGGCAACACATAATTCTATGGTACACAAGACGGCAGAGGCACATTATTCAGCTGCAGAACCACAGAACATGTAACACTCTTATTCCTTGTAAGACAAGTCAGAGAGCACCATCTGGGACAAATATTGCAAGAGTTCAGCCAACCCTTCAAATGTGTATAGTTCCTTAAGGATACCATCATAACCCTGCAGAACAAAACAGTGACCTATGGCTCTGGCATAGCTAGATGTCATTCCACTGCATGCCATTGTTAGAAAATTAGCTTGTGAAACTAGAGGAAATGAGCGTGTCAGGACCACCCCTTTTGGTCACCTTACAGTGGTTATCATTGAGACTAACTCACGGAGCCGGGGGGGGGGGGGTGTCATCTAAATTTGCATTAACAGCATTGACACAAGACTGCCAAACCAAGCCATTAGACATGGGAGACATATAACGGTAAATCTTATCATGGGGGATTTCAATGGAGCTCAATGGTTCTCGAACCTGGATTTTAATGTGAGGTAACAACTTGTACCAGACCCAACCAGGATTAAAAGCACATTCTCCACTCCTGCAGGGCTCCAGATTTATAAGAGGCTCAGCTCTGGAATCGCTTCAATGACTGAATTGTTTCAAAAGGCAGTCAGAGAGACACTGTCAGGGTTGGAGCGACTCATTACATAAGTGACAACATTCTAATATTGTCGATAACTAAGGACACGCATCACCACAGGTGCAAAGCATTGCATAATAGACTCTGAGTATGGACTAACACTTCATAGAGATAAATGTGAATTATTCAAAGACAGCATACAGTTCTTTAGTTATGTATTTTCCCAGGTGCACATCAGCATGGGCCCAAGAAATCAGAGGACATATAGAAGGCCGTAGTTCTCAACTCGGTGACCTGTGAGTGACTGACTAATGCTGGCGTTTTATTCCAGTCTTGGCAAACTACCCTGCATGACGCGTAATTATGTATTTCAACATGCATCAGGTCATGGAATGGACTGCCAATGCTAATCCTGTAAGATTAGAGACCATACTGGTACAGGCGCAAAAGAGTGAAGTATAGACATTCTTAACCTTTACCAGCAAGGCTCTCGCAGATACCGAATCCCGATACTTCCAGATTTAACATAAAGCTCTGGCCACGTAATGGAGGTGCACACATTTTCAGCTGTACATACAGAGGAGGTGGTTCAGGGTGATCACGGACATCAAACCATTGGTAAACCTGCTTCACACACTTTTCAGTATCTGCCGCAAAGAATAATAAAATAGGTCATGCAACTTCAGAAGTATGACTTTTCAGTACAATATCAACCAGCCCAAGAAACCACTCAGGGTGCTGATAGATGACAAGTCACAAGCAGGAGGACACAGTAAAGTGATGGAGAAATATGCTCAACAAGTCCCACAGATGGCCTTCCAAAGGCCGTAAGTCTCGAAGAAACTGCTCAACTGACAACCAAGGATGAATGCCTACACAAAGTCCAGGCGACCCTCCAGAGAAGGGCATGGGAAATGTTTCTGACAAACATTCAGCAGATGACTAAAATATCAACAATCAACAAACACTGTCAACATTGTAGAGAGTCAGGTCTGACCTAAGAAGAACTTCAGATGGTCTTGTGTTGAGGGAGTCGCACATAGTGATACTGGATTCCCTGCAGGAAGAATGTCCTTGGTACAGGTGTAATGTCCCTTCAGGGATGTCCTTGGTACACCAATGATTTCAGGGCACCACCAAGAGGAACAGTAGACTGAGAGAAAAATGTTGGATCCCAGGGAAGAACTGAATCATGCAATAGGCTTATGTGAGGCTTCCAGTCGTGTCAACTAACTAGTGACACAGAGCGGCCTGTGATAACTGAGGAACTATGCATCATGCCACAGACCAAACTAAGAGCAGATTTCAGTGTCTCTCCCGATGGAAGGCAAGCACTGGTGGTGATTGATGAACAAAAAAGTTACAAGTGGTGGAACTGTTGGTGTACACCAATTTTGAATATGTAAATCATAGGCTGGAGAAAATATTGGTGGCCTGTGGACTTGCCAAAGAGATTTTAAAAAATGGGCAATGTTCCCCCATTTCAGGGGAGTGACTCTCTGAACTATTGTCAAAATATAGGAGTGATCATCGAAAAATAACACCTTGGCGGCCCAAGTCAATATGTGATGTGGAGCACTTTATGAGGACAAGGCGTTTCATATAGCAGCAGAGAAGCAAGAGGGTGCAGAGTGGTCCCTGCACAGCTTTTTAAGAATTTATTGCAACACACTTCATTGTAACCCTGGATCTGTCCTTTCTGTATTCTGCTCCAAGTAATTTATAGGAGGCTATCAGAAGAATAGTTACCTGGATACACAGAGAATTCCTTATGGGAACATATGGGCTGGAGTGAGAGATGGCAGTTGATATCCACCTGCCGGGAACGGCACACTCATGCTGACGATTGAAATACCCTCCTTTACTTCTTACTGTTATGGTGTTTTCTACTTCGAAAACTTCCTGCCACCACCTCTCTTAGGGAAACCTCTACATGGCATGATCCCAGCCATTACTGTAAGGTGCAGGGCGGAGGGGACTCCATATGAAGCTGCCCCCTGGACGGCGGCAGGAGTGACTGGATGGAACAATGGTCACAGTGGAAAGGGGTAAAGAAATCCTCACGAGGTATGCATCCACCTTCAGCCCGGGTCATAATCAGGAGACCGGGGCAGAAGATTCTATCCATTCAGAAGGGTTTGATGAAACGGTGGTGTGTGCCTGTGCCCACAAATACTGCATTGGACCCTCATTGTACTACACAACCCTCTTCAGGCTGGGGTGTGGCCCGACACCGCATTTGAACCAAAGGCATATTCCCATCACCGCACAGGCCACAAATTCAGGTTAGTGTATGCATGACTCTCTGTTCACAATGGTCAATTAAAATTGAAAATTATAAACTAATAAGTGTCCAGGACCTGTGAAATGAATTGCAAAGGGAAGAGGGAGCTTCGGTTGTTTCCTGAATTGTGATTGAAAACAGAGTATCGATCGTTCCAAAGGGTAGTTTTCTATATATTGGTTTCTAGTGGTAAATGTACAAAAATAATTTACCTGAATCGCTTGCTGATCCATGGTCGTTGTTTATAGTTGGGAGCCCTGGTATAGCCTGAGTGCTAAGGTACCAAACAGCATGAAGAACATCAGTGGCATGAATTCTGTTGTGATCTGTAACAGAAGGTTGGACAAAAAGCTGAATATGTGTATTCGTGTAACGGAAAAGGAGCTCCATCTAGTAGTCATTTTATATATATACATACATATATATATATATATATATATATATATATATATATATATATATACATATATATATATATATATATATACATATATATATATATATATATATATATATATATATATATACTTACCTCGATGACAATATTTGTTTTACTTTCTCGCTAAACTAATTTTAAGAAGGTATTAACAAAACACGAATGAAGGCTAAATCATCTTCTGCCCAGGGTGAAATGAAACAAAAATGGCATTTGAATGTATCCCTGTTCTGTCTTTGCATTCTGTTAACAATAGTCATACCAGCGGCCTAATAAAATAATGCGGCGGGAGAAGACAATTTGCCATGGAAATTGTTAGACCATAGACGCCTTTTTTTTTACATTTTCCGGCTTGTCTGCTACTCGATTTTCAATAAATGTCAACCAATTCTTTTTGGGGACTTTCTAATGACAAACCTATACACTGAACCCCAGTCGTGTCGATGTGCTGGGTAAGAGAAGGGAAAATGAGAGCATACGTTTGTACTGCCCCGGCGCAGGTATAGACAGGAAGCTGAATGGAAGATAGTATTGTTGCAGCATGGTGAATAAATGAGACTTTCTACTGTGAAAACAAAGATAGCTGCCTGCAGCCCGTGTCTTCTATCTGGAAATACTGTAACCAGTTTAATGTATGACAAAAACAGCGTTAGTTGTGTCTGTGTGCTAGCATGCAAAATATTCTGGTTTCTTGTAATGAAATCCAGCAGTGCAATAAATACAGATAATGCCTTCCAACAATAAGGTGTGCGATTATCCCAGCAATTTACCAATGTAGTTTCTTGCATTTTTAAACACAAATTAAAACCAATGGCTGCAGGTGACTGGGTCAAGTTGTGATTCCAGACCGACCATGATGGAACAGAGGTCGGCTATGCCTAGGGCGTTGCACCTGTCCAACGTTTTACCTGCTAGGTTTACCTGAAGTTTTCTGTATAATCTGTTTAGGTGCCTTTTTTGCGTGGTGTCAACTATTTTTTGGGGCTGAGGCTGCAGACTGTCTGACTCTGTGCACTGAAACTCTGCTAACCAGGCCCCAGTGCATGTGCTCTGTTCCCTAAGACATGTCAAAATAGGTTACACATCTAAATGGCATATTTAACTTACCTGTCAGTACCCAGTAAATGGTATAAAGTGTGCTCAGGGCTAGTGGACTGCAATACCTACTGTGCTTACACTGACACCATAATTATGGTTTCAGGCTCACCATTGTAGCCTGAATGTTGCAGTATAAAAACTGCAATTTGACTTCCCAAAAGTACCCCCTCTGACAAGCTAAGCCCCTCCATTTAAAACTTAATAAGTCACACCTGGGTAGGCTTTACACCCCAAAAGGCAATGTGCATGTTATTTAAAAGTAGGACATGTAGAAGTTTAGTTTTACTCGTCCTTACAGTGACTAGCCCCTAAAAGCTATTTTCACTGTAGTAAGGATGGTTCTTCCACAGAAAAACACTGTGATGCATTATTACATTTAATACTGCTATCTTAGGCTAGGAGATATACAGAAATTTCTTTCTTGGGTCCTTTGTAATATGTGTTTCCTGGTGAAGTTGGATTTATAATAAATATTAAAGAAGAGGTATTTTTAGAAAGTTATCTTTTCCTGCCTGAAGTCTCTGGAGGCTGCAGCCCCCTGAGTGTTCAAGGCCTGAATGAGGTGTGAACACAGCTCCCAGTCCAGAGACAAAAGACTGGATATATGACAGGATGACAATTTGGACAGTGCCTCTGAAGTTAATTTGAAAGGGGCCTTCTCTGTGTCAAATGAACCTGAACCTCTCTGGTGCCCATACACAGTTTGCACAATGGAACATGGGTTTCAAAATCTTGGATTAAGGGAGAAAAGGGAACTATGGAATTGTTTGCAGTAGGGCACACAGGATCTGCTGAAAAAATGGGTATGGTTACCCTGGGAACTCTTTCCCTCTTGCTTGTGGAGGGGCCAGGACTTAACCTCATCCACGAGCAAGTGCCAGGCAAAAATGTGGGACACCTAGGCACCTTCTTCAGAATACTCCAGACCTATCAAAGAACAGAAGGAGGATTGTACCTGCTGTTTGAGACTTGTGACAGGACATGAAGAGCTGAACCTGCTTCAACTTGCACCCAGGAAAAAGAGGTCAGCTGTCTGACCTTCTTTTAAGCAAGAGGGCCAAAAGATGTGAGAAGCCTTTTCCTGAAGAGCCAAGCAGATTAGTTCCAACTTAACCTGCTCTAGACCCTATGGGTTGCTTCTACTGGAGTGGGTCTTGGACTCCAAGTGCTCTTTCTGAGGTTCTTGGACCCTTGGCTTTACTAATGTGCAGCCTTCCTCACATCCTGAAAAATCTGGGGCTCCAAAGACCTCCTGAGGACTGGGTCAAAGCTGCCAAGTCAATACCACCAGGGTGCGTTGCAGGGCGGGCTGAAGATTCAGAGTTCCCCTGTTCTGCGCTTATCTGTAGCAGCAAATCTGTTTCAGTGGGACCTGGTGAAAAATATTTCCAGCCATGTGAAGCCCTCTTAGGTTACTACCTTTACCCTTGCTTCTCTGGAGGAATCCAAGCTCCAAAAAAGTCTGAGCGTAGAAAACGTATCCGGCGAAGGCACCAGAAGTCTCCGGCCAGTGAGGAAACCTCCCTTGTCACAAATTTTTAATTTTCATGCTCAGACTTTTTCCTGCCTAAATTAACAGCTTCATCGGGACTTCATCCAGCACCTATATGATGTCATGGAGGCCTTATGGACTACAGCCTGCTGCCTTGCCCTGTTGAAAGACTTTGACTTTCATTTTCAAGACTAAGGACCTGATTTATATCTTGGTGGACGAGTCACTTCTTTCACAATGGTGGTGGATATCTCTTCCACTGAAATATAAATTCCATAGAATATAATGGGTTTTATATTTCAGCAGACACAATATCTGTCACTGCTGTGACAGAGTAATTTGTGCGCCAAGATCTATTCATCCCTAAGCCCCAAGGTAAAATCTATGACTGGGTTGAACCTGGTTGGTGTAGTAAAACTCACCCTTCATCACTGTCAGCCTTAATTCATGCCTATGACTCAGTTTACCACGACTAGTTGACCCGCACTGGCACTTTTGGGCATTACTGTTTTCCCTTTAAAAATTCATATTTCCTGTTACTGGGTTTTTGTCATTGTGGTGCCATTTTGTTCACCAAATTATTCTCTATTTTTAAAAAGTAGAGTGGGGATTGTATTGTTTGTATTTTCAACTATTTAAATGTTTTGGTACTTCCAAATACTTTACACATTTTCTTTAGTTAAGACTGTTGGCTCTCTAGCATAGCTATCAGGGGTTGAGCTCAAGTTTAAACTACTGAAATCTTTACTGCACTAAACAAGATAGTGAAATTATTACTTATGGTGGATGTTCCTCCAACTAATAATCCACCGTCTCACACCCCTAGATCAGAATGGCAGAATATAGAGGAGGGATACAGTTTCAGCAGTTTTCAAAGTATATTGATTGCATTCCTTTGGCTAGAGGGTGGAGATTTAGATACTGATGTAGGGAGGGTGGAGCTAAGACAACTCTGTGAGAAACTTTGAAAAATTGATTGCTTATTAGATTTCCTAAGCACTGCCATTAGGTAGATGATAGGAGAGTAGGGTGTGAGTCAGCAGATTCTGTTGCTTAAGGTAGGGAGGTTTCTAGTCAGAGCATTACCTTTTACCTGTCTCCAATTGCTACTTCATGAAGGCTGATGGGAGCCAGGTGCAGAGACCTTACCCCTTCTTGTACTCATGTTTTGGATTCTCCTGCTTGAAGCCAGCAGCATCACTCCCTGTTGTGAGAGCTATCACCTTACACAAAGGCTGTTTTTACACTGCAACCAGAATATGACATTTGAAAGAGAACCACCCCAAACGGGTTCAAGGACCTTCGACAACGAATTCACATTTCTGTCTGAAAAATAAGTATAAAAGTGGTACCCAAACTAACTCACTGTCTGCTCATAGACTAAAGCAGAGTGCCTGGCCATAATGGAGGAGAAACTCTTCAGTAGGAGAAGCCCCGCTATATTTCCGGTGTGATGTGGACCCAGAAGAAGCCAACTGCTAAGAGAGAGCATTGCTGTACCGAACTGAGTCATCTAATCTCACACAGCATGGTTCTATTGGTGAACTACATAATTAAACTGTGATCCTACAACCTCTGCAGGTGCCAGAATAACTGGTTTTGCCACTGTCAACATGTGCCATAAATTCCTGAGGGGGTGCGGACGCCAAAATGGGAATTATGACCCAGCCCAGATGCCACAACTGGAAACAGTCACACATCAGTCCAGCTGCCACACTCATGGCGCCAGTGGTCCGGGTATAAATGAAGCAAGACTGCCACCAAAGATGAGCAACACCAAAGAAGATGACAACGTTGTCAGTTAACAAGCCCACCACTCCAAACCCACCATCCGACAGCATTGAAACTACACTGCTGTTAAGCAGGTAACGTGAGGCCTGACCTTCAAAGACTGAAAGACTGCACTGCAAATGCAAAAAGATAATCCTGCAGTAGAAAGATGCCCGTACTGGTGAGACTCTTTGGGCTTAAGAATTGTTCGATCTGACTTGTAACTTGCTGATCAATGTGCAGGTCAGAGAACTTGCATCTGTGTATAATCTTTTCTAGATTCAAAATGCTTAGTGTCTCCACAGACATAGAGGGACACTGGAGACTAAGGCAGATAGCACTTCAGAGGGTGGAGTGCTTTGTTAGGAGCCTGTGGGGGAGAATGTTTAACCTTGTAATTGTTGCACTATCTTTATTGTGTAGTTTTCTGTCCTGCTGTGATATAAATGTACTTTGTTTACTAACAGACAAGTTCTGAGCCAGAGAAAAATGTATTGTGATCGCTGAAAAACAGTTGACTGCTCATCCTCACTAGTTTGAGAGTCTTGTTCAGAAGGGTTGTACTTGGCTCAGTTTGCAAAGCCATGGTAGGATGGAACCCAGGACACCAAAAGCAAATGACCCTAAAACAAAAAAGAAAAAAAAAGAAGAAAAAAAAGGCACAATTATGTATATGCATACATGGGTGGTGAAGCATGAGCAGAATCTGCATGCATCACTACCAATAAATTTATCAGGGCACAGGTTCTATGTTTTTTATTAACTGTTCTAAGATGGCACACTTCAGTCTTCGAATGGTAAAAAGCACAGGAAAAAAGAAAGGAGGTGCCCGGCAGCAAATTGAAGCTGATGGGCCCTGAAAAAGGTTTTTTTAGATTAAAAAAAAAGAACCAATGTGGCCAGTAATGTTACTAGGGAAGGCGGCAGGGGGGCACACATGCATACTTACAAACTCACTTACACCCAGGCATTCCTACACGTGCACACACTCACCCATTCACAACACTCACTAACAAATACACATACATTCATACATACGAGCATGCACGCACCAAGCATAGAAACACATAAAGCTAACCTGAGGTCCAAGGTGGGTTTGGACTGCTGTCTTCCCTCTTTGGCAAAGGTCAGCCAATGAGGGAAGGCAGCAGTACCTCCCTTGTCACAGAGTGGAATGGGGGTCAGTGAGAGTTGCTGAAACCACTCCTTGGCCCTGGGCACTTCATGGTTTAAAATGGAAGCTCCCAGGTCATAAGCAATCAGTGATGCCCCTCCTTGTCACAAAGGGGAGGGCATTGGAGGCACTTTTGTGGAGGTCACGCACACAGGGCGGTGAAATCCTCAGCCTGGAAAATTTCAGTTCAGGTAACCAGGAGCATACACAATTAGCACATATCTAGCTCCTGGCTGCCTGACCTGTACCAGAAAAGTGTCTGTCAGGCTAACCTTTGTTCAGCCCGACAGAAACTCTCCTTGTCTGGAAAAAGGTGGGGGGATTTAGGATGGGCAGCAGTACAATTGCATGTAGTTCTATTGAAAAATACTAGTTCCCCGAATGCAAGCATTGCAAGACACAACAAACAATCAGAACATAGTAAGAAGGAATTTCTCTGGATGATTGACATGAAAAGAACAAAAAGGAAGGTCAGTGAATAAGAAACAAAGAAATATAGAGAAACATTTACAAGAAACTGTGAGAAATGGGATCTCTAGCTGGCAGTTAGTTTACACCCTGCCCAAGTAGGGACCCTCACTCTAGTCAGGTGAAGGGAGATACACATAACCCCTGCTTACCCCCTTGGTAGCTTGGCACAAGAAATCCGGCTTACCTCAGAGGCAATGTGTAAAGTATTTGTACCAACACACACAGTAACACAGTAAAAACACCACAAAAGGACTCCCCAAAACGACAAAAATCCAACATGCACAAGCAAAGTAAAAGGAGCCTTAAACAATAGAAATCAATGGATGTGTTGTTTTATCACAAAGTACCTGGTATGCGTCAAAAATAAAGCCACACAATTGACCGTGCGTCGATTCCTTACTCACAAGTGAGGCCCTGCGTGGAGACTTTCTCCGCTGGGCAAGCGATGTGCCGATTCTTTCCTTGCAGGGAAGAGATGCATTGATTTCCGGACAAGCAGCCTCAGGTCAGGTGTGGTGATTTTAAAGGTTTTGATGCCCAGAGACGATGCATGGAAAATCTGGATGCATGGTAGCGATAAATCCACAATTTTACGGGCGATGTGCTGATTTTTCAGCTGCGTGCAGGCGTTGTATAGGTTTTTTCATTTGTCTGGTCTTGTGTGTGGATTTTCACCTTGGGTTCACCAGCTTCTCCTCTCAAGGGCCCAGGAACTGGATGTGGCATCACTTAGCAGGAAACGGGTCTCAGCAAGAGAGTCCAGGTGCTGACAGATGAAGCCTTTGATGTCCCTGAGGCTTCTGAAAAGGAGGCAAGCTCAGTCAAAGCCTTTGGAGAAACTTCACAAGCAGGTGTTCAGAAAGCAAAGTCCAGTTATTTCCCTCTTCAGGCAGAAGCAGCAGCAGGCCAGCACTGCAAGGCAGGTCCTCCTCGGGCATCAAGCTCTTCTCCTTGGCAGAGGTTCCTCTTGATCCAGAAGTAATCTAAAAGTCTGGGGGTTTGGGCCCACTACTTATACTCATTTCTGCCTTTGAAGTAGACAAACTTCAAAGGAAAGTCTCTGTTGTTCACAAGATCCTCCCTTGCCCAGGCCTGGCCACAGACACATACCAGGGGATTGGAGACTGCATTGTGTGAGGACAGGCACGTCCCTTTCAGGGGTGTCACCTCCTCCCTCCCCACTCTAGCCCAGGAGATTCATCAGGATATGCAGTACACTCCTCAGCTCCCTTTGTGTCACTGTCTAGAGGGACTTCACAAACAGCCTGTCAATCTGACCCAGATGTGGATTCTATAGGCAGGCAGAGGCACAGCACAGTTAAGCAAGAAATGCCCACTTTTAAAAAGTGGCATTTTCAAACGGGAAACTCAACCAAAAGATGTATTTTTAATGTGTGAGTTCAGAGACCCCAAGTTCCACATCTCTATCTGCTCCCAACAGGAAACTGCACTTCAAAGATATATCAAGGGAGTCCCCATGTTAACCTATGGGAGAGACAGGCCTTGCAATAGTGAAAAACGAATTTGGCAGTATTTCACTATCAGGACATGTAAAACACACCAGTACAAACCATACTCTTTAAATACACTGCACCCTGCCCATGGGGGTACTCAGGCCTACCTCAGGGGTGACATCCATGTAGTAAAAGGGAAGGTTTTGCCAGGTCGAATTGGCAGTGCAAAACTACATACAGACACTGCAGTGGCAGGTCTGAGACATGTTTACAGAGCTACTCGTGGGTGGTACAATCAGTGCTGCAGGACCACTAGAAGCATTTGAGTTACAGTGCCTGGGCACACATAGTGCACTTTACTATGGGACTTACCAGTAAATCAAATATGCCAATCATGGATATACCAATTGCCAATACAATTTAGACAGGGAACATATGCATTTTAGCATTGGTTAGCAGTGGTAAAGTGCCCAGAGTTCTAAAGACAACAAAAACAGGTCAGAAAAATAGGAGAAATGAGGTTAGAAGTTTGGGCCAGGTCCAACAGAAAGCCATCAAATCAATACTAATGGGGCTGACCCAATTATAGGCACTAGATCTTTGGCAATAGACATCAAAAGCTGTCTGTAGGCGAGTCATATACAATTTCAAAACAGCATTTAATTTGGGTAGTCTAACTACCCACAGGAGCAGAAATTGTTTAATCTTAAATATGACAGCTGTCTGCAAATCGCTGCCTACACTTGTACAAAATCTGCTCCAATGTATTTAGATGAATGATTTCAACATTATATGTCTTCTAAATATTACTGTTTTAAAATTAAGGGGGTTTTAAGAGATGGAGAGAGTGGGCAGAAGGGGATACAAGACTGGGGGGGGGGCTAAGTCTCTAACTCTTTTTAGCCTTCTAAAATATTATACTGTACGTTACTAAAAATCCATAATTCAGGGATTTATTTATGCATTAATCCTATAGAGGCATTTACTTCAGCCTGTTTCACAGGAAAGGTTTTGAATTTAACAGCTCCTATTTCAGCAACATGGCTTTCAGGAATGCCTCAATTCTGACATAGCTAGTGCTGTAGTTGTTTTTTAAATGAAGCAATAGTAGAACACTGGGGAATTAACTTGATAGAGTGCTGTTTCTGTTGAACGACAAGCATCACTCAGAATGCCCGACGTTTTGTCTCATTTATTTTCAGAAAATGTGTCCTCATTTTAGCTTTAACATACTAACCATAATTTCCATGAGAAAATCATGACAGAAAACTGTTTACCTCAATGATGGTTCATTAAATCCCAGCAAAGGATCAGCAATTTTCACAATGTGAAGTCACCTCCAAATTCACCACAATTACTAAAATGAGCAGGCTCCACCAATAAATTTGCTCTGACTAAACTTTATTATCATCTTTTCTGTAGACTCCTTTTTCTGACCCTCATAATCAACCTTTCACTGCAATAAATTTCAAAAGATCAAAAATGGAGAAACCATATCACGCGAACCAAATCAACAGGTATGCTTCATGTAACCTTCAAGTTAAACAGTACAATAACAAAACGTGCCATCAACAAATAATGTCATCACTTTCACCCCAAATCTTAAAGATGTGTTTTTCAGCGTTATCACTCCCAAGTAGTTATTGACCGTGGCAGAATAGGACCCTGAGCTTCACTTGTGGCCTTCTGATTCCACCTCAGTTGATGATTTCATGGGGTGTCTTACCTCTTGGATAACACTGCAAAAGATTACTCTTTTGAAATGGCTGCCACAGTGGACCAGACGGGACTTCACCAGAGTGAATTCTGACTAATTACATGAGAAAGAAAGTACTCATATGCATAAAATAGGCAGGGCCACAATAGCAGTCAGCAACAGCAGTAAGGGTGTTACCTCGCCACCTGGTGTTTTGAAATACTGCTTTACATGGTAAGTTCATTTTTCAACTCTTGATCGATTTATCTGTTTTATATGGTGCTTTTTATTTAAAGTTAGGTTAAGTATTTGTGGATTACATGATGTGTCAGTTACGAGTACGACCAATACAGGCCAGAATATTAACTTGAAGTAGTTATCCCTGGTTCAGTTCTCTCCACAGGATGAGAGTTTACTACACTAATATTCCAAAATGATTATGCTTTTTGGCACAATCGTGTGGCGTGGGTTTATGTCTCTGCTGCTACCAAGACAGTTTTAGAGAGGTCACTATTTAACATTATAACTCATGTTGTTGGACCTGGCCCTTTTTACGGAGTCATCCCCAAGCTTTTTGCCTTCCTCCTCCTATTTTTCTGACCCTCATTTGTTGGCTGTAGGACTCTGAGCACTTTATCATTGCTGATCAGTACTAAAGTGCATGTGCTCTCCCTTCTAAACTTCAATCCATTATACCCAGGACCTGTAAAGTAAATGCTACTAGTGGGCAGCAGCGAAGCTTGTGCCACCCACAGAAGTAGCCTTTTAAGTGTTTTTCAGGTCCACCACCGCAGGCGCAGGGCCTGCATGCACAGTTTACTGCCACAGGGACCTGGCATCTAAATTTACTTGCCAGGCTGGAAACTCCCTTTTTACTACATATAAGTCACCCCTAAGGTAGGCCCTAGCTACTCTTATTGGCAGGGTGCTGTGTATGTGAAAGGTGGGACATATGTCTTTATGGTCTACATGTCCTAGTAGAGACAAACAGCCTATCTAGTTTCTCACTACTGTGAGCACTGCTCCTCTCATAGAATTGCATTGGAAATGACCTAACATATGTCTAGGGTGTATTGTCTGATCTATGAGGAGTGGCGTAGGAATGTTTGGTATGGCTGGAATAGTAGTGAGAAATTCTGCTTACTGGTGTAGGTGCATTTTTTATTACCACTGTAAAAATGCCACTTTTAGCAAGTGGGCATTTCTCTGTGCTTATAACTCTGGTGTTTTGCGGCTTGACTCCAATCCATGTCTGTGGCAGAGTTACAGATGGGCTTTGTGCATACTTATCACAGCCTGTACACAGGAAGGGTGGAGGTGTAACAAGCATACATCTGCATACTGAATGGTCTTCCTGGGCCGGGAGAGGTAGAGGCGGGGCACACATGCATCTGTAAATGCTGTGCCCTGGCCTCAAACAAAAGGATAATTTACCCCCTAATGATGTCTGGAGCCACTGCTGGAGGAGAATGGGGCATCTTTGGAACCGGTTAGTTCTAGTAAGAACCCCCTTCCCTCCTTTGTCAAGGGTGAACAAAAATGAGTATAAGTACAGGGGCTGTCCCCCTCATCAGGAAAGCACTTTGGAACTGGGACTGAACCTCTTCCAGAAGGAACACTAGACTACACATGAATAGTCATCTGGACTGCTCTTCTTTTGTTGCCCTGCTGCATGGTGTCTACAGTGTGGCACACAGGGCTCATGTGGATTGCTTTTCTGTATTTTGCCCTGCTGCCAGCTGCCCCACTGACTTTGGCTGCACTAGGCCCTATGGAACTGCTAGGAGGAACCTGCTACCTTGTGCTGACCTTCCTTGAGAGAGGGTATCCGAAAAGATTGGTCAAACGAGCAAGGAAGAGAGCATGGTATAACCATAGGGAATGTTCTTTGGTGCCTAAACAAAGAAAGGACAGCATGAATAGATTAGCCTGTGTTAGCACATTTGGTCCAGTTAGCAATGCTATCAAACAGATTGCTAAACGACACTGGGAACTTGTCCAGGAACATCTTACTGAAAAAGAACAACCCCTTTTTTCTTTTACGAGGAAAAATTTTGAAAGATGCATTGGTAAGGGCAGCTTTACTTCAAACACCGAAGATTTCCACTAACACACCATAAAGCCTCCCAGCTGTGATTGCCCACTATAAATTTGGTCAGTGCTTAGCATATAAATTTAGCTTCAAAATAAATGAGTTTCCCTATGACAACAAAGTGATTAATTTGACTTCTTTTAGCAACTGTAATACATAAGACGATATCTATGTGATTTAGTGTCCTTGCAACTTGATGCAGATAGGGAAGACTACGCAGAAATAAAATGCAAAATTCTACAGCACAGAAGCAGGATCAAATGCAGCACCGCTGGGGCCCCTTTGTGGAACACTACCAGAGACAACAACACAACAGTGGAGATGTGAGGTGGCAAGTCATAGAACAAGTCATATTGGTACCTCGTGGAGGAGACAAGAATAGTCTCCTCTCCAAGCGGGAACTCTACTGGATGGAGAAATGTGAGGCAATAACAAAAGGCTTCAATACATTGGAAGACTTGAGAGAGGCTTTAACAGTCTGAAAAGATTTGTGGCCAAAAGGAGAGCTGATTTGCGGACACAAAGGACTATTTCATTTAGAATGGCCTCAATGCCAACTAGTGCTGGTCACCCTAATATGGTAATCATGGGGAGGAACTAATTTTTATAGCTTTGATGGACCCTTGTTGTATTTAGTATACAAAGGAGACTTGTCGGCGATAGAAAGTTTTCCGCAAAATATTATTATGGTTTTTGTGTGCTAAATATTAGGTAAACTATTTTGGTGATTAGCCCAATCCAGCTTTCGAATTTCACTCCTTAGGGTTCCTCTGTATTCTACTGCAACAGACAGGCAACTATTAACACTATTATTATTACTTTTACTTTTGTATCACACCAACATGGGTGGTTCCTTTTATGTCCAATAATGAATGTAATTTGAATAGATGGACTTATTGTAACTCAGTCCCTAAAAACATCCGGAGCATGCCATTCTTTTTTTGAGCACTAGAGCGCACTCCATGGCCATCGTGTGCACGTTAGGTGTGCCAAAATCTATTTAGGTTGGTTGTTTCGGCGCTTTCGGGAGATGCAAGCTGCCGTCTTCCGTCTCGCTAAAAACAAGTAGGTTTTAGTAGGCACCCATAACTATAGATCAGATAGCGTTCATACTGACAGACTGAATTTCATTTTCATTGACTTTGAGAAAGTTGTTTGGTATTTATTTTTAAATTTGTGAAGATATAAGTTCTTACTGAAGAGAAGCGAGGTTGTATGCTTTAATAAGGACTGACTTTCCAACCCAAGAGATTCACACACATTTTCGACTTGCACTGCATGCAGCCCCGAATAAAGGCTTGTGGTAGGTCATTTATCACAAAAAGGGTTTGACGACCAAACATTGATTTTTGATTTTTATTACGTATGGGGCCACATAGATTATTCCTGATATCATCAAGGATGTTCAGTCGATGGTGATTTGATGTCGATTATGTGAATGCATATTATTGTTTCCGCAGTTAAATTTAATTAATTAATTTGTCAGTGATTGTTAGTGTGGTCATTCACACACATGTACAGAAGAGTAGATTTCCCCTCCATGGTGATAGAAGATACATAAGGACTTTTGTTTCTTTTTGATAGGAGGAGCGGTTGACGTTAACTGAGAGCAGAAACAGTTTAAAGAAAGTCACACTAAAATCGTTAGCATTATTTGATCTGTGGGTAAGTAGTTATCATATTGCTTTTGAAAGAATGGAAACATTTGTGGCGGTATATATGGATAAGAAAATTACCTAAACAAAGCAGGTGAAATCTTGGAATTGAGCTAATTAAGAAATACAGATGGACCCTGTGATCACTGGTTGGGATGTGATAGTTCCGGACACATCCCACTGTACTTAGTCATATATGGAAAGAGAAGCCATATATTTGAATAATTTTAAACATTATGGTCACAAATATGGAATTGGGATAATTGACGCAAAGTGATGGGCAGTTTATTGTCCAGAAGATATCCCTCTGTACTTAAGTCACATAAGGAACTAGAAGCCATGGTTTTATATGATATGATAATATTTTGGCTTAGAAGAAGTCACTAGGATACATGTCTAAAGTAAATGACTATATGAGGGGACTCATGAAAATCTTTTCCATTTATTTTAGGTGCTTCCTATGAAAAGACTATCTGTCCTGATAATGACCCATTGTTGATTTGTTCTTCTTCAATGCCGGTTCGAAACATCGGCATAATTTAATGTGGATTATTGTTGAAATGAATAGTGACTTGTAGACACCTGGATTGAAGGGTTTTCTTTGAAGATCATTAATCTGTTTAACCACACCTCTGTATATATTGTATATAACACTTTGGCACTTTATCTAGCATGTTATTAACTCTCACTGCATTGTCACTTTAGGAGCACCTGTATATTGTAGTCTTATTTTTAATTCACAATCAATATGAAACTGCTAATTGAATAAAAGATACAAATAATATGATAACCTCATTGAGACAAAAAGGTTTCTAAAATTATTAAATTGTTGCTGTGGAAGTCAATGGCAACACTTCCCCCTTGGGGCCAAACATTTTCTGTTATATATTTATGTACCCAGGTCCAGGGGTTACTGGGTTTGCCTCATTTTCATCTAATCATGATTTTTATGTAGACGGTGCGGTGATTATCTCTAGGATTTCCCCCAGTGCCAGGATATGTCTTTGCCCTCATTGTATTGCAGACCCCTTTTCTCTTTATGAGGTGATTTCATGAGGGTTCGTGCCTGCCGTGATGGGGGATATGTGCATAAGGGCAGAGTCTGCCTGATATACAGAAGGAGGGCGGATATTATTCCATATGACGAATGTACTGGAAGGACGTTCCTTTTTGTGGGCACTCACCAGGGTGTTATGACCTATACCCTATAGGAATGTTTCTTTTTTTCCAGGAGATGTGCATCTATGTTGGTAACAGTAATGACTTGTCAACTGGGGAAGATTTCATACTATGTGCCTTTGTGATGATGTCTTGGCATTTATGATAATGTAGGACATGTGCTTTTTTCGTGCATTTTTTGTGATAATGGTGCAATGACAACTGCTCATTTTTGCTCATTTTTGCAGACTACTTGTAACTATGTTTTGATCTGACTCCTGCTTGTTTGTGTGACAGCCTGAAAACTGCTTCTGTAGCAGGGTATTACTGATACACGTAATGGTTGGTCTAATTATGTTTTATGGAATACATTTTTTTTATATAACCTGTTGTGGAGTTTCCTTTTTGGTGTATATTGCATCACTTGTAGTGTGTGTGTTGTGCAAGCGCTTTACACATTGCCTCTGAGATAGGCCTCACTGCTCGTGCCAAGCTACCAAGGGGGTGAGCAGGGGTTATCTTGGTGTGTAGCTCACTTGCCCTGGCTAGAGTGGAGGTCCCTGCCTGGCTGAGGTGCCTAACTCAGCCAACCAGGAACCCCATTTCTAACATGTGTCATGCTGAAGAGAGATTTAATTAATCGGACAGTAATTTAGGATTTCTCAGCTCATTTTAACTTCCCGTCTGGGTCTAAATCAACTTTTTCCAGATATTCTTTTTCTATTAATTATCAACCCATAAGTGGAGGAACATTCAGATGCTTTAGGACACCATGTTGACCTGATAGATCTATTGATACTTGCAGCCCAAATTTGATGCATGTTCCACACCTTGCTGACAAGTAAGTCCTTTTTGTTCAGTATCTTTCCTTTAGTTAGACACTCTCTTTATGTGGTGAAATTCTCTTCATCAACTGCGTCTGTCATATCTGTGGATGCCTGACTTTAGAGTATCTCTCACGCTCACTAGCTAGCTTCTCGTGAGCTTTGGCATATCGATTTACTTTATCTGAAGCCACAATGGCTCAGCTCTTTCCGGGCCAGCCATACTCCAAATATAAACCATGGTACATTCCAGCAGCCACACTAGACTACAAGAAACAGCATCTTACCAAGCAAGGCTTAATGCATACACCTGTTTGACAGTATCTATCAGTGCATCTCGTAGAAAACGGAGTCGAGTGAATAAATGCAACTAACACAGGTCCAAAACATATAACGGTAGTTGTGCATGGAGAAAAAATGTGCAGAAAAATATTTGTGAATTAAAAATAAATAGGTACATTTTAGTACCAGCAACAATGAAAAGATCTGAGCATTAGTTTGTTATTGGCAAACCCAAAATGAAAAAAATACACAGACTATTCCAGACGACACTCAAGTTCACAAGAAGAGTGGCAAAATGTAAACTCTACCAGAAAATATTCCGGAAAAACAAAAAATGGTATTACTCGAAAGTCCGTCTCTGAGGTAGATTATAACGGGGTAACATGTGTAAAGGTCTAATAAGAAAAGGCAAATATTTTTGCTAGCTTTGTGAATCACCAAACATCATTATGGATTAGAATGTGTGTTAACTCCATTTACATTGTCTGTCCTTGGCCATTCGTAGGACGCAACCAGTTTACATATGGGGGTATTTTTCTTTACAGCCCATTTCTCGATCACATTTTATGTGGCTTTATATAAAAGGTGCATATATCAATATCACACATGCAGTATAGTTTGCATGCGTGCGTCTTCTTAATGGCTGCAAATCCATTTGCGAGCAGTCATTGTTCTTAAAGTAGCCGTCAGTGTTTACAATAAAAGTGTTCAGAAAACTGCTCTCAACTAAGGGAAGGATACAATTATTGACACAACAAATGAGGACAAAATCAACTTATTCTTGCGCCTTAGAAGAAACAAGGTTCTGCTATGAAGACAGATCTTTCATTGCAGCCTCTGTTGCCGAAGAAACGACCTAATGATGTAGAAATAGCCGTGCTCCCATTCTCCACAACAAATCATCCAAATAGCCCTCATCACACAGAGCATTAGAGGAAATATCACACAGGGGGTTCTGATGTTTCCGGACATGAAAACATTCAGAAAATGAGCCATCTTATCTGCCACAGACCCCTGAAGGGGCACAACGAGGGGATGATGCGTGCTAGCTCATCGTTAACCTGATTTCTTAAAGATGGAGGATACTTTATCTTGGCAGTAAACAGTTCCTTTACGGCATGTCTGACTGTCACGGTGTCCTAGTGTATCAGCTGTGTTGAATGTGCACCTTCCAATTGTGTTACTTACTTGCTTGCGGGCTCATAGTCTCAACTGGCCCTGTACAGTATGTGTAGTAGAGCCAGGAAACTTCGCGTTAGAACGCTTTATGGATGCTTTAGGAGGCATTAATTCCCGCTAGCCTGCAGCGCCAAAGTCTCTAAGGTGCTTTTGCAAAACCCGCCCTTTCATGTGGATATAGGGCTTTGATATTTTCACCTCAGCTGTCTGTAGTGTATGAAGGGTGGGTATTGTGTCGTAGGGGAATGCTGGATAAGAATTGCTTCCTAATAAGATGCACTGTGAACGTCTTTTATATTTCAAGGAAACAATTATATTTGTGTAACACTTTAAAGTGTTCTTATTGGCATAACAACTGTAACGATGGAGGGTGATTTCAAAGTCATGTCAGGTAATAGAACAGGAAGCAGTGTAGTGCAGTAGAAAAGAAACATGTCTTGTGAATATTCACCAAGAGCGGTGGGCAAGTCTTTTCATTGAGGTCATCCTTACAGGACCAGCCCATGTGTTTGGCTGGCTTGATGTCTGAACAATGGATATGCTAGATGTCATGGAACCTGTGGCTCCTTGTAGGGATGGAGAAAGACCTCATGGTCATTAAGATGAACGTCTACTGGGAACAAGAACGTCGTTTTGTAAAGGGGTCTGTGTTTTCATTCGTTTTATTGTGAGTTAGTCTACACTCTGCTAATATGGTTTCTGCTCTTTGTAGTTTTCACTGAGTGTTTTTAGAGGAGACCCGTGTAGGGCATGTCCTGACTCCTGGGCCTGTGAGCTCCAACCAGTTGTCTGTATGCTGGGGGTGCAGAAACAGCCAGATATTGGATGGTTGGCACTGTGGTCACTAAAGAAAGCAGGAGAGTGTTCACTGGACGGTGGCGTTTACCCCGGGGAGAAGGATATACATATAAAATGAAGATGTATTTGTTTATGTTTTGAACAAGAATCCGAACTTTTCATGTAAACTAGTTCAGATGAATTAAATTGCACAGTAACTGCCCTGCACCACACGCCTAGGTTATTTTGCATTAAGTGAGAAGTAACTTTTTCAGATGTGATGCAGGCATTCAGTGATGGATGGTTAGATCTTGGAGAGCTCCGAAGTAATAGCGTGGATTGCGTACATTTTAAGTTGTAGGTGGTGATTATGAGTAAACAGACCTAGAAGGTGCACGTAAGTATGGCAGACACTAGCAGTGAGTTAGCAGACCTAGGAAAGTCTGCCCATAACTCATTTATCAGGGCACTGGGATAAATCACAACGACCCTCAATCCGAGCTGCCTTGAGCGGCATCCCTCGGGGGTTATTGCTCCAGGCAACAACAAATTGTGCTGTGTCTTTAGGCCCATAATTATGGGGTCCTCCAACGCCGGACCCAGTAATTATGTGCTGCTCCAAGCAGTCGGTTAATGTTTGCATATATGGGTTCGTTGTTTCACCTGGAAAGGAGGGAAATATAAAGAACTGGACCCAGTAATACTGAGGCTGCATGTTATTCCCCATTCCAGAGAAAGCAACCCGTAACTATTGTTTCTTAAGGGCTATCAATATTTACGGATTCACATCACAAACCTAATAGAGGAATTAGTAAACAGATGTGCAGAGTTCCTCTCTATTGGACAGTAGAAATCCTCCAAATTTGCATTGTTGGTTCTTTAGAATGGGAAGCTGCAACCTCATGATTCACAACACATTTTACAAAGGACTCTGACTCCAGGGTATCCAGTACAGCACATTTTGCAGGTATTTTAGATAGATGGGAAATCAAAGTATTTTCCCCATGGCAGCGACCCAAACACTGAAGTTGCACGTACTGCTCTGCTTTCTTTAGCATTGTGGCAGGAGATCAGGCAAGGATGCAGCCTTTGATGTCACATATACTTTGTAAATGGACCATCATGATTGGACCTCTCTCCTCTATTACACCCCACTACCCTCCAAAGAGAAAAATAAGAAGGCTACTAACTGGCTGAAGGCTTGGTGACATTATTTCTAGAGCTGTCAGTGGCTCTTTCACTCCACAGCAACAAAGAGCCCGCCAACATTATTGCACTGACATCATCACAAGCTGATTTATTGGATAAATGAAATAGTCTACATCTAGTTAAAAGACAGCAGTAATTGCTCCTGACTTGACGCAATTCGACACATTTTGTGTAACAGTAATAGACTAGAGGTACGTAAAATTCACCTCAGTCATCCCTTTTAAAGACCTCCCACTTCGAAATCAAGGGTGGGCGTGAAGCACAGAAGTGGGAGGACTATACTAAGACAGATCCATGTGTGCCCGCACGAGAGTCACTGTTGAACGTTTTGGCAGAGCCAATGCCCCTTTTTTCGAAGACGCAAACAGGAGAGGAGCGAAGTAATGTGAATTAATGTCATTAAAATACACACTTAAGCTGATCAAAGCGACGTGCGTGATTTTCAGGGAAGCAAACTTTATTGACTCACCTCGGTCATGCCACACCTGAAGAATTAACACAAAAGGTTTTGTAAAACGTGTGCTTGACGGAAGAACCCAATGTAACCAATTAATGTCTGTAATAAGAGAGTTAAATGTCGGTTTCAAGTGAAAGATCTCTTTGTATCAAAAGGTAAGTCTGTTCTAGGCTTTCTCCTCGGTTTTGGCAATTATTATCCTATCCACTCACGTTAGACATCTTTCTGGGTATTACAGTGCACCACCCCACTTGTACCCTAAAAACGCTTCCGAAGATCGCCCTGATCAGGCCGGGGTGTCTACTTTTTCCAAAAAGAGGTAATTTTCTTACACGTGTTTGATGTCTATTCCCCTTCACTGCATGCGTGTAGCTTGAAAACAGGAGAATGTAAAGTGTGCCTCCGATCCTGATAAGGTTCGAAGCGAGTATTAAATGTGTGTCAATTCCTCCGAACTGCAAGTCTAATCAACAATGAGATCTATTTACGCCAGGGGGCCTAGGAAATCTCAGATTCTACTAGAAGCCTATTAAATAAACGAATGTGCAAATAAATAAACATGCAAAGTACAATACTTAATATCAGACTCTGCCTCATTAACATGTGTCTCAGCTTGACAATTTCCATGGAAATATGAATACTGAGCATCACACCCCAGTATCAACAACACTGCATTTTGAGGTTCACACCGAATAAAATAGAAATAGTAATGCCACTCTCAATATTAAATGACCAACACAAAAAAAATCTCCACAACACAAACCAGAAAAAGATCCAATTTCAAGTCCTATTCTGATGCATTACCCACCCTTTCCATAATACCTACTCAAGCTTTAAGAGTCATGATAATCACCACAGACAATAAGGCTGTAGCATCTCCCCTGCATACATAATATGTGCTCATTGAATGTAAGTACCACATTGCTAATTCCATGACCTCATTAGAGTGGTCTTTCTGGTTTTTAAATGAAGGCTAGTCAGGTCCTTTGGTCCCATAATAGAAATACTGAGTTCTCAATGCTATAACATTATCCAAAAGAAAAACCCTAACACAGAGGTGGGTACGTTGTCACTATAAATAAAAACTCTTACCTAGAATCTGGCAAACTTCTTCAAACCCATCCTAATATCGACCCTAGTTCCAAAATGCTGCTTTCTAACAGCAGAAATAATCAACTAGCAACAAAGCCTATTAACCAATTCAGATAATTATTTCTTAAGCTTCACACTCCCCTTAGCATGCGGAAATCTTAAATGTGTCTTCCTTCACCGTAGGAAGTCACAATGATTTGGAAATAGTCTTCCAAGAAGGGCAAAAGTATCTATCGTCTACCACATCGACAACCTTTCCTGAGACATATCTTGGCAACCAACCTTTACACCAACAATACCACTTCATCCTCCTTGCAAGACTTCTAACTAAGTGATTTACTTATGTAACCTCGGTCCTAGTAATCTGGATACCAGACTCATGTCATAGCAATTAGAGTAATGCACGTTATTGTAAATGTTTTGTAGATATAAATATATGCACATTCACCATTTTGTCCTACCCACTTTTTGCAGCCAGCAGTCACTGAAACTAAATTTTTCAATGGAACTATGTTCAAGTGAACATTTCATCTCATGAAAAAAGTCGTATCATGCTTACCCTAGTCAACGGTATGGTAAGCTCATGCATGATCTGCTAGTAACTTGGTAGCATACCCTCACTAAGAACTAATTGTTTTCTGAAATATATCCGAAAACTCATGGCTCTCTGGTCATATTCAAACCCTAACCCAAGAATCTGTTGTCTTCACTGATCACAAGAGACTGTGCTAAATCCCTAACCCACAATCTATCACCAAGCAATAAGTCAGCCACTGTTAGAAATGGGGTGTCTGGTTGACAGTCAGTTTGAACTCTGTCCAAGCAGGGACCCTCACTCTAGTCAGGATAAAGGAGATACACACTTGGATAACCCCTGCTCACCCCCTTGGTAGCTTGGCAAAAGGAGTCAGGCTTGTCTAAGAAGCAATGTGCAAAGTATTTGTACCAACACACACAGTAATACAGTGAAAACACTACAAAATGGACACAACACCACTTTAGAAAAATAGTCACTATTTATCTAAATCAAACAAGACCAAAACAACAAAAATGAAACATCGTCGTCCAAAGTCGGTGCACTTGGTTTTTCTTGGTTTTTCACTTCAGAGGGCCCAGAATCTGGAGTAGGCACCACCTGGCGAGTTAGAGCCAACAGCAATTGAACATAGATGCTGGAAGGTGAAGTCGTTGCTGTCCCTGAGACTTCCTAACAGGAGGCAAGCTCAGTCCAAGCCCTTAGAGAAACGTCACAAGAAGGATACGCAGAAAAGTCCACCCTTTGCCCTCTCTACAGAAGAAGCAGTAACTGCAGGCCAATCCAGCAAATCATACACAGCAAAGGGGCAGTACAAGCACACACAGCAAAGGGGCAGTACTCCTCCTCCAGCAATTCAGCTCTTCTCCTTGGGAGAGGTTCCTCTTGATCCAGAAGTGTTCTAAAAGTCTGGGATTTTGGGTCTGCTACTTATACCCAGTTCTGCCTTTGAAGTAGGCAAACTTCAACAGAAAGTCTATGTTGTTCACAAGATCCTGCCTTGGCCAGGCCTAGCCCCAGACACACATCAGGGGGTTGGAAACTACAATGTGTGAGGACAGGCACAGCCTTTTTAGGTGTGTGTCTGCTTCTCCCTCCCCACTCTAGCCCAGGAGACTCATCAGGATATGCGGGCTACACCCCAGCTCCCTTTGTGTCACTGTCTAGTGGAGATTCACAAATAGTCCAACTGTCAGTCTGACCCAGACATGCAATAAACAAGCAGGCAGAGGAACAGAATGGTCAAAGCAAGAAAATGCCCACTTTCTAAAAGTGGCATTTTCAAACTGACAATCTAAAAACCAGCTTTACCAAAAGATGTATTTTTAAATTGTGAGTTCAGAGACCCCAAACTCCATATTTCAATCTGCTCCCAAAAGATATTTAAAGGCAGTCCCTATGTTAACCTATGAGAGAGATACGACTTACACCAGTGAAAAAATAATTTGGCAATATTTCACTGTCAGGAAATGTAAAACACATCAGTACATGCCCTACCTTTAACATACACTGCACCCTGCCCCTAGGGCTACATAGGGCCTACCTCAGTGAGGCCCTATATGGCAGGTCGAATAGACATTTTAAAACTGCACACACAGACACTGCAGTGGCAGGTCTGAGCCATGTTTACAGGGCTACTCATGTAGGTGGCACAATCAGTGCTGTAGGCGCACTAGTAGCATTTGAGTTAGAGGCTGTGGGCACCTCTAGTGCACCTTACTAGGGACTTACTATTAAATCAAATATGCCAATCATGGGAAAGCCAATTACAGAGTATCAAAAACAGGCAAAAACAAAGTCAAGCACACAGTAACAACATAGGAAGTATAGACAAAACGACAGGGGAGACTACACCAAGGATGCCAGGTCTAACAACCACATATTATATATTTGCCTAAAACACACCTCAAATATAACTGTACTGACTAGTAATAAAATCTGCTACAGTAGTTCTTCAAACAACAGAACTCACAGATGGAATAACCATGACACCCAAAGACTCCCAGGTCGGCGGCTTCCTGTCCCCGGGAGCAGGCGGAAGTGTGGCTGCTGCCGTTGCCGGCCCCTGGGGCTGCCCCCCGGTCCCAATGCTGCCGCCCCAGACCCACCCCCTGCACCCACCGAGAGCGGCCAAGACAAAGCACCGATTGTGGAGGCGCAGGTCTGGCTACTGCCGTCTGATTGGATCCATGTGCCTGAGCCCTGGGGTCATGCTAAAGACTGCCATGCTGTGAGCTCTTCTTCATGTGGTCATTTCATGTCCTGACATGTTGCTGATCCACAGCCGAAGCATCCTCGCCCACAGAGAGCAAACACTTTCCAGGCCGGAGGAGAACCTAGGCCCCCGGCACCCACCTCACCTGTACCTTTAGTGCTGCAGCATGCCCACTGGGCGCCGTGGCCAGGTGTTGGCACCAACAGTGGTGGCATTGGGGAAATGAGCACGAGCCTGCTGCAGGGTAAGCCTTTCTTCTGCCAGGAATGGGCCCTACAGAGGCTGCAGCACTGCCTGGAGAGGTGCGGCAGTGGTGGCCGCAACTGTGGTGTCCTGGTCACCAGTGGCCCGGGCAGCGGAAAGACAGCGATGGGCACAGAGGTGCTGTGGCCTACTTCAGTGCAAGGCCAGAAGGTGAGGCTGGGGCCTCGTACCTTGGCCTACCGCTTCTGCCAGGCCACAGCCTTCAGACACTTTCCGTGCACAAGTTCATCCGCAGCCTGGCAGAGCAGATCCAGGCATGTCCGCTGATCCATGGATACAAGGAGAAGCTCAAAGACCCCTCGCTGCAAGGTGTGCTGGACGCCAACTAATGCGAGAGGGACCCAGATGAAGCCTTCAAAAGAGTTATTCTTCTACCTCTGCTGGACCTCCAGCCCCCTTCCCAAAACCTGCTGCTGCTGGTGGACTCCGTGGACGAATTTAGCTGCTTCAAAGATGGCTACTGGAAGCCATCTGGCAAGAGCGGGGCCATCGCCGAACTGCTGTCCACTCACCATGAGCTCTTCCCATTCTGGTTGCTCTTGGTGTGTTCGGCACGTCGGCAGGACAAGGCAGTCACCAAGATTTTCACCAGGTTCTGCTTGGATGACCTTCGCAAGGCTCACATTGTGACAGACGTCCAGCAGTACATCCTGTGCCGGATGGACCATGAGGAGGCTTTGCGCCAGCACCTGACACAAGAGACGGCGGAAATACTCAACCAACTGCACATCAAGAGCAATGGGTGCCTTCTGTACCTGAAGCGTGTGCTGGATGGCGTCTCCGAGAGCTTCATTGTCCTGCGTGAGATCAGGGACATCCCTGGCACCCTCAATGGACTTTACCTCTGGCTGTGCCAGAGACTATTCACCAGGAAACAGTTTGCTCACATACAACCTCTTCTGAATATCATGCAGGCTGCCCACTACCCGCTCACCCCAGAGGAGCTCTATGCTGCCGCCTGGACGAAGCAGATGACCATGTCTGGTTGGGACGAGTTCCAGCGCAAGTTGGATTCCCTCACAAAGTTGTTGGTGGAAGCTCCCAACCGCACAAAGATCCTCTTGCACCACAGCTTTGCGGAGTGGCTGCTAGATGTGAAATACTGCACTCAGAAGTACCTGTGTAACGCAGTGGAGGGCCATGGCATGCTGGCAATGGGATTAAGCTCCAGAGCTGGAGACCTGCAACCCAAGGAAGTCCAAGAGTATGCCCTCCATCTCCTCCATTCCAACCTGCAGCTGGAGCCCTGCCAACTGGCACTGTGGATGCTTTGGTGTGGGACACCTGTCGCCGACTGCCTTTCGAGGGAACTCCCCGTGGAGCAGGAGGTCCTTCAGCTGTTGGTGAAAGCCAGAGCCTACACAGCCCATCAAGATGCAGACTCCTCCAGTGTCATTCACCGAGCCTTGGAGCGAGAGGACTCGATCCGCATGCTGTTGGAGAACGGAGCTAGTGTCAATCAGAAAGATTCTAATGGCAGGACATTGCTCGCCAGTGCCGCACACAGTGGGAAATTTGAGGTGGTTAACCTACTGATCTCTCGAGGTGCTGATGTGGATGTGCTAGATGGCAATGGCCAAACTCCACTTGTCCTGGCGGCAAGGCAGGGTCACACTGAAGTGCTGCATTGTCTGATTGCGCATGGGGCCAATGTTAATAATGCGATTCAGGAAGGATGGACTGCTCTGCGATCTGCAGCCTAGGGTGGACACTCTGGGGCAGTGGCTTCCTTGCTGCGTGCAGGTGCCGATGCAGACAGCACAGATACAGACAACAGGACAGCATTACGAGCAGCCGCTTGGGGTGGGCACGAAGACATAGTTCTTACCCTACTGCAGCACAGTGCTGAGGTCAACAAGATGGATACTGAAGGGCGAACAGCATTGATAGCAGCCGCATACATGGGCCACCGTGAAATTGTGGAGCTCCTTTTGGCACACGGTGCATACATCAACCATGCAGATGTTGATGGAAGGACTGCCTTTTGTGTCCCGGCTAGCCAAGGATATGCAGATGTGGTCAGCCTTCTTCTAGAACATGGTGCTGACGTGGGTCACAGAAACCACAATGGCATGACTCCTCTTTTAGTCGCTGCTTACGAAGGGCCTGCTGATGTGGTGGACTTGCTACTGGAAGGTGGGGCAGATGTGGATGATGCAGACGCCACCGGCAGGACTCCATTGTTGGCTGCTGCTTCCATGGGCCACACAGCAGTTGTAAATACACTTCTCTTCTGGGGGGCAGCAGTGGACACGACAGATAGTGAGGGTCGAACAGTGCTAAGCATTGCGGACGCCCAAGGCAATGAAAATGTGGTAAAGACCCTTCTGGACCGTGGACTGCATGAGAACCATTGTGATGATATGGGGTGGACCCCTCTCCACATGGCTGCCTTCGAGGGTCATCTGACAGTCTGTGCAGCCCTGACAGTGCAAGGCGCAAAGGTTACGTAGGTTGACAATGACGGCCGGATTCCCCTGATTCTGGCAGCTCAAGAGGGACATTATGATTGTCTCAAACTCCTCCTGGACAACAAGTCACCTATTGATCACAAAGGTTAAGACGGAAGGATGGCTTTCTGTGTAGTGACCCTGGAAACTCATTGGAGCTTGGTGGAGCTGCTTCTGCAGAGAGGGGCTGACGTCAACTTGAAGGATGCAGACGGACGTCCCATGACTTATTTGTTTGTTTTGGAGAATCTGCTGGCCATGTTATACCTCCTACTGGAGAATGGGGCCAACCTGGAGAACAAGGACCCTGAGGGAAGGACAGTGCTACATGTGTCCTGCTGGCAGGGCTACCTGGAGATGGTGAAGCTTCTTGTGCGTTATGGGGCAGATGTTAATGCTCTGGACAATGAACGTCGCTCTGCACTGCACTCAGCTGCCTGGCAGGGCCACGCAGTGGTGGTCCAGTATCTTATTGAATGTGGTGCACATGTAGATCATGCATGTAATCAAGGTGCTACAGGCCTCTGCACTGCTGCTTAGGAGGGTCTTGTGGAAGTCGTGAGGACTCTATTAGAGAAGGGGGCCGACCCCCACCATGCTGACCAGTATGGACGCACACCAATGAGGGTGGCAGGGAAACGTGGCCACTTGAAGATTATGAAACTGCTGGAGAGTTATGGAGCCCCCCTTACAATGGCCCTATGCCCCAAGCGAAAGAGAATACCTCGACCATGAAGACCCAGTCCTCCAGGTTGACCATTAACAGCTCAGGAAGCCCAAGCATTTTTCGGGGGTGACTTGCCAACTTCAGCCCAACAAAATCGTACCGGATCCGGCAGCAGCCCCTCCCTGTCCCCAGAGTCCACAGTCGGGCGGTGCAAGTCTCTGGTATCTGACAACTCACTCAAGAGCTCAAAGAATTCCTCCATTATGACTTCCTCTACGTACCATTCCCTGGCTACGGCCCAGACAATCCCTATTGACAGCCTTACTTTCACCCAGCAGGTTCAGCAGCACTGCCTTCCACGCAGTCGCAGCCGCCACTCTATGATCTCCCACAATTCCACCATGAGAAGTAGTAAGCCCAAGACTAGCCCCCAGAGCACCATCTCTGACTATTTCAGCCCCAGGGCAATTCGCAATGCCTCCATGGCCAGTTGAGTGCTGAGTCGTGACATCAGTTAAAGCCCCAAGTCGAGAAAAGGCCCAGGCACCCCCTCAAAAGCAGGACTGAGCAGTGTCCTGGAGAAGAACTTCAAGACCGCGAGTCCTGTTCATGTGCCGGCAGGGTCAGAGAGATGGAACTCCGTAATTACCTCTTTGGGAAAGCAAGCAGGTACACTATCCGGATCAAGAGAAACCTCAGCATGGCCTGAATCGAGACGTAATCACAGCATTCCCAAACTACGGATCCCCTGACAGGGAACTGAAAAGGAATGTCATTCTGACCAATCCGAAGTACAGCCTGCAGGGCAGCCCTTCCTACTCACCGCAGAATCTGAGCAGCAGTGGTGGGTCTGAGAAGAGCGCCCCAGAGCCCATCATCTCCATCACCATTATGGATCCGCATCTGCATCTCAAGCAGGCCATCAACTTACAGTTTGAGAGACCAACATGTGGCTTCAACTACAAAAAGGAGACTCCGTTGTGAAGGGTTGTTGACTACAAGGCTGGAGAAGGAAGTCTGTGGAATCTCAATTACACGTCATCCAGTCCATTGCAGCACTTGGGGTGACTGAATACCAAGGACCTCCACGCCTTCCCGTTCTAACCCTGCTGAGAAGGAGGAAAAGCACCAAAGACAATCATAAAAGTGTGCAGAGGTCCTCTCTTGGGCCCCAGTCCATGTCACAAGCCCCTGAGAGGACCCCTCTTGAACTGGAGAACAGACCAATGGTAGAAGCATGTACCACCCTCTGGACCACAGCATCATCTTCGGGGGCTGCAAGTGGGACAGTATCCAGAAGTGGGGTGTGTACCCGAGAGAGCACAGCAAGCGGTGTGACAATCTACAGATTGCAGTAGGACGAAGAGGTTGTAGCAGCCTTTAAGCTTTGTTCCTCTTTCAGTGATTCACATTGAGTGCTTGCCTTGGGATGCCGTCCCTCTGAATTTACATCAAGCCTACCCCTATGGAAAGACACTACGCACTCGCTGAAGTCACTTTTCTATGAGAAGGGGGGGCAAGGTGCTTTTTAAAAAATGATTTATTATTAAATTGACATGAAAATTGCCTTTATGTTACATTCCAGGCTTCATTCTTGTTATATATCTGTACATATAGCCAAGGGTTGTGTATTTATACATTTTGTTGTCAGCAAGCCTTAGAAGAGGCTGCATCAAGTTTTCGGTCAGTATGGCAGGAGTGGCAGTGTGGATCCTGGCAGAGACTAACATCCGGGGTATGAATGGGGTTCTGAACCTGGCAGTCTTTGGCCTGCATGTGCTTTCCCATATCTTGAGATGTGCCTTAAATACCACAAAGGATGACCTGTATCTCACCCCCACTCAGTCACTCTTTCTTTCTCAACATATTCACAGGAATGGTGGGTGCCCAGGAACAGGAAACATGTTTGTCTGTGTGAAGGTGCTGAATAAAGATGGTTTCCTCAGTAAAAAAAAAAGACTTCCAGGTCACCCCAAGTAAATATTGGCAACATAAAGCCATTCTCAATAATGACTTCAAACCAATATCCATGCTCCACTGAAAAGAGTATACTTAACCCTCAATGCCCCATGCGGTAGATAGAACCTGTACTTCTATCAATCTGAGTGACTTTCATGCCATAGTTAAGAACTGTGACTGTGTTCCTTAGTCCCCTAGTCAATGTATACTTTGGCACTTCATTACATAATCATCCTTTTCAGCAAGATTATCACATTTTTCTTGCAAAGGTTTACTGACTTCCTCTATCAGTACAAATGTAAGATTTGCTTTAATGGCTGTTAAATTCCCGACAGTGAAACATCAGCAGGCTCTGCTGTTGAAACATGAGCCAGTGACGTATTCCCCACATTGCCACAGAGCCCATTGTGTAAACAACCCACTGTAATTAGAGCTGGTCTTTTGACTTAAGTTTTCTTGCTCTTTATAGGGATTTGTCTACCATGGAAAGAAAAGAAAAAAATCAATGGTTCACAAATGTACTGAATATTTATTTCTCTGAAATAAACCATCTCTTTAGTGGCTTGCTTTCAAGAGAAACACACACTGCATCATGTGATGACATGATGTGTAATTCTGCTTGTTATTACATTTCTGATGATAGTGCTCTCAACCTGTCAGCAGAAACATTTGCATCAGAAATGCCATGCTGGAGTTGGGAGGGGAAAGAAAACTATGGAAGGCAGTCTGCTGATAACTCCTTAAGTGAAGAGTTGATAAAATACAAATAATTAACCTGGAGTCCTAAGTTAATGGAGATGTAACCTAGAGAGAACAATTCTGGAGTTCACTCTCAGACACTGGAAAAACAGTTGGTTATTATTTGGGTTGAATAGGAGTCCATCACAATGGATAAAACAACAAACATGTAAGAGAAGAACAGAGTTTCAAGAACTTAAACCTGTGCCCAACCCATTTGGGAGCTATGCCAGAGAGCTGACAGGCTTAAGCAAGGAAAATGTAAAGCATTTAGTTGTAACAAAACAGTCAAAAAGACAAAACACAACACAATCAAAATCCTGATGATATGATGGCACAATATGTGACAGATATATACCCCTCAACCTGAACTAAGGACATTTGGAACACATTGTATCTCTTGTCTGCTATGAACTACTCAATCAGTCTCTTCATCTGGTTAAAAACGCATGCTGGAATAAGCCCCCTGACACTTCCAGATTGTTAACAAGATTGTGTGACTGAGTCAATGTTGTGCATGAGGGTCTCCTCATTGGTGCACTGTATTATTGCATGGAAATCTGTGATGTAATGTAATACCGTGATTTTTGTTATGTAGTATTATATCATTAAATTAGGAAAAAAGACTTCCACCTATGGCCTGGTCGTTATTTATCGAGGACCTCCAGCGGGACACGGCAAGAGCAATATCCAATAAAGTGAAATCAAAATTGGGCACCTCTGCTGCAAGATACTGCTGGCAGTCCTGAAGTCTTGGAAGTTCAAAACTTTCTAAGTCCCAACTTTCCAAAGTTTCTGAAGCAGCTCTTTTGGGACATGTCTAAGGCTTTTAGGACCTCAGAGACGGCACATATGAGTCAGGCCATAGAGGGATCCAGTCCAGTTGCAACTAGTCAGCTGGCATTCACAGAAACACTTGTTGTATCCCTGTAACAAAGACAGGAGGTCAGCCAAATGACCCCTGAATTCCACTCCTTAATCTTGGATACATGTGGGAGCAGATCCAGCCCTCCAAGACTCCATTTAGAATTCAAATAGCAGGCTGAGTCCTCTTTTGTTCTTCTACAGCTCCAGGGAGTGTTCTGCTGAGCTGGGAGCGAAGTTCCACTTTTGTAGAATTTACTAGCCAGTAGGTAGAGGTGACATCTGGATACTTCTTACTCAATAACGAAAAAGTTCCTCAGGGTAACCTTTTCCACTTTTGCAGCACATCCTATTTGCCTTCCTGTAAACTATCACACACTGAACTATTCAAAGGGAAATCAAATATGGCGCATGCCATCTGTTCCTGAAGGTGGCCTGTTGTCAGATGACGGTGTATTTAGGGAACTGAACAGTCCCCTCTTTCTCAGCTATACCAAAATGGTTCTGTAATCAGCTCCCCTTTGCATTGGGCTGGTACTTAACTGGCTACAGGGGCCTAAAGAAGAAAAGCTTTTATGTCCTCAGGTCTCTCATACTCTTCTGTGAATTAGCAGTACTCACCTTGGTCCCATTTAAAGGTATGATGTCCCAGGACCCTCCCCACCAATCCTTTCTGAGATGACATCTGCCACATACCTCACTCCCAGGTGGTCCTTTGAAATAGTCTATACCATTGTTTCTACTCTACAAAGAGTTTTCACACCTTATTAAGGGAAGACACTGGCAAAGTCATCAGTCAGCAGGCTAAGGCTAACTGGCCCACTGAAGGTTCAAACAGGCAAAATGTGGCATTTTAAAACTCACTTTTCCTAAATATTTACTAAAAATATGACTTCATCTCAGAATTGGATTTTCAATAAACATTAAAAATATTATTCAAATTACTGCAGTTGTTTGTAGCAAACCGGACACAGCCGGGTTATGATTTTATGCTGAACATAGGACAGCTACAACCCTTTAAACAGAAAATAGCTTTGGGGGGGAGACACTGTAGGTACATGCCAACATTAAATTATACCACATACCACTTATAAAAGCTAGGCACCCTACCTTATGGGCTTTTTAAAAGTAAGGTTCCTCCCAATATAAAAGGGTTATTATGAGAGGTTTGCCTGGAGGTTTATAAGTTGTAGCAGTCAGGCTACAAAGGTGTGTTTGAAGCCATGTTACCTTTCTCAGCCTAGTAGACGGCACACCTTGTGCTAGAGTCCACTGCTAACATTTAACTTTGCTTAGCCATTGGTGTATTTCCTGTACCATTTTTCACAGCTGCAATAAATAATAATGTATTTACAAAATTCCAACAAGAAAGGGGCAGGCTATTATTATTATTATTTTATGTGGACCATGCAAGAAGACACTGATACAGCTTCAGAGATGTACTATCATATGGGTGATCCTATTACCTCCATCCATGTTACAGAATCAAAGTCAGACAGGTACCATTGTATTAGGCTGACAGAACATTGCAACCTTCCATCCAGCACAGACATGTCTTACTGTTTCTTTCTGTCCTCTATCTCCTACTGGCAATTACTGCCCCACAGACGAAAATTATGTCTACTGAGCTGGGCTCTAGGCCTGACTTAGATCTTGGCGAATACTTTGTCACAAACAGATATCCTATGGGAATCGTAATACAGAGGACGGGATATCCATCACATTTGTGACCGAGTAACCTGTCCATCAAACTCTAAATCAGGCCCATTGTTTTTGATGTAAAAACAACCTATATATATTTTAGTACCAAATAACTTCCTTTCTTCCAAAATAAAACACTAAGATAAATTGCTGAACCTGGTTCACAGAGATACGTTTGTCTCCACTCCAGAATGTGTTAATAAAACAGCAGTATTGGGTATATCTATTGATGACTACTCCACTCTCTTGTCCACTACAAAATGACCCTCTTTTAATTTTGGTGATCATGAATCAAAAGCTGAATCAAAAGCTGGTCCATTACCATCAGAGGCCAAATCCTGCAGAATTCCATGTGTAATGAAATCATACCAACCAATAGAAAGAAGTCTTATAAATTATTGTACATAATGTGTGGGAATAATATGTTTGGAGCTGGTCAAAAGTAACAAACCAAAATTAGACAGAAGGCCAGGAGGCCTTTTTTCCATAAATACAAACTAAATCCTAATTTGTTGATCAAAAACCAATCTGATGATATAAAACAATCTTTATTTGCTCGAGTCACAATAAAAGTACCTCGTTTTCAGTCAAACTAGTACTTCTCTGAACAAGTGAAGAATTCATAAGTTAATTCTCAAACATAGTCAGTAGTATGCCCGAAAATCGGTGTAGGTGCAGGTTTCCGAGCAGAGTACTGGAAATGTTGTTTAATAGTTTTTCCTTTTGCTTTTTCCTCAATACGGAATAGTAGAAACAGTAAAATTTTCCTTTTGGGAGTAGCAGACCCCAGGTCACTAGCTAAAGAAACACATACAGGGCGTATTATCTGTTAGACCTGGCAGCCTTAGGGTGGGATTCCCTCAACATTTTGCCTGCCTCCCTCCATTTTTCTAACCTTGTTTTAGCTGGTTTTAGGACTCTGCACACCTTACCACTGTTAACCAGTGCTAAAGTGCTTGTCCTCTCTCCCCTTTACATGGTAACATTGGCTCCTACCCAACAGGCATATTTAATTTACCTATAAGTCCCAAGTAAAGTGCACTATATGCCTGTAAATTAAATTACTCTAGCCCTGCAGCACTGGTTGTACCACCCACATAAGTAGCTCCTTTACAATGTCTCAGGCTTGCCATTGCAAGGCCTGTGTTCAGCTTCACTGCCACTTAGACTTGGCATTTAAAACTACTTGCAAAGCCATGAACCATAAACTCCCCTTTTATTACATACAGTTCACTGCTAAGGAAGCCGCTAGTTAGCCCACAGGCTAAGGTGCTATGTAAGTAAAATGCAGGACATGTACTCGTAAGTTTTACATGTCCTGGAAAAACTCACAAAGTGGTTTGGTATGGTTGGAATGGTAGTGAGAAATCCTGCTTACTGGTGAAGTTTGATTTAACATTTCTATTTTAGAAATGCCACTTTTAGAAAGTAGGCATTTCTCTGCACTTACTGCTCTCTGTGCCTTACAGCCTGTCTCCATGTCTGATCGGTGCTGCTTGACAGCTCTCCTTGTGCATTCCATCCGGACATTAACATAGGACACGCAGTTGCATCTGCATTCATCTGCATACTGATGGGTCTTCGTGAGCAGGAAGGCTGGAAGGTCCCTCACTTAAACTTCAGAAGGTAGTAAACGTGACCCCATGCAAAGGACTAATATCTACTTACTGATTTCCTGGCAGATAGGGCAGGGTTGAAAGGGTAAATTCTGCACTTCAGAAACACTTTTTGAAGTCTCCTCTACTTCAAAGGAACATTTGGGTATATATACTTGGTCTGTGACACTTCAGGACTCTGTCGGAAGGACTGCGTGCTGCCCAAAAGACTCAACTGGACTGCTTTTCTGGAAGGACTACTCTTCAGCTTGTTGCCCTGCTGCCTGTTGCTTTCTGACTCTGCTGGAAGGATTTTGCCTTCCTTCCAAAAGTGATCTCCAAGTGATGGTCATCTCCTGTTAAGAAGTCTGAGGGCCATCAAAGGCTTCACCTAAAAGAGAATATCCACACCTCAACATGGCGCAAAAATTGACAACACCTGTCTTGTGGCTGAAAAATCAACACAATGTCTGCATAATCGACACAAAACCTGTCTTGCGGTTGAAAAATCGATGCAACGCCTGCAGGATGGATGCAGCACCTGTTTCACTGCGGTTCTATCTGGATTTCAGCGCATCATCCCTGGGAATTAATTTGTCATCAACCCGCAGCACAGTAAGGTACCAAGGCTGCGTGTCCGGAAACTGGAGCATCACCTTCCCTCCACGGTAAGGAACTGACGCATCGCTTTGCTTTTCTGGCGCCTCAAATCCCCTGTCGCCCACATCGACTTTGTTTTTGATGCAACCAGGTACTTTGTGCTAAAGAGATGCATCCATTGGTTCGTATGGATTAAGACTTGCTTAAACTTCTCATTTCGACCTGAGTATATTGGACCTTTGTTGTTTTGTTCTTGTTTTTTTCAGATAAATATTGTCTATTTCTCTAAACTGGTGTGTTTGTGGTGTTTTCCCTGTGCTACTGTAAGAGTTATTGCTATTTTACACATTGCCTTCTAAGTTGAGCCTGCTTGCTCTGTGCAAAGCTACCGGAGGGTGAGCACAGGATAATTTGTGTTGTGTTGTGACTTATCCTGATTAGGATTGTGGGCCCTACTTGGACAGGGTGCATACCTTTGCCAACCAGAGACCCAATTTCTAACACTATGTAAATTTTTACACACACATACTTTGAGTGCTATCCATTTTGTCTTTCATATCACATCAGATATCTTTCAAGTGTGGTTTTAACTCTTGGATTGAGGATGTGCAATGGATGTGAGGTGCTAGAGTACTGGCAACCTAGAAGGCAAAAAGCTCACAACTTAGAGACAGCATAGGACTATTCAGGAGTTGTCTGAAAGTTGTGTTTGGTGGATTTGCATCTCCAAGTTGGTGCATAATATGCTGAGTTGAAAGAGAGATATTCAAGAGTCAAGTTGTTTATTAATTTGAGAATTATTGTTTTTTTAGGTCCCTATTCTTAACCATGGGCCAGCTGCTCTGATGTTGATACTGTGAGGTGAGGTGAAAGAGCTGAGAAATACATCTAGAGATGCACAAAATCAGTTTGAGAGGTAAGTTAAAAGAAAATTGCTTAAACCTATTCTTGTGAAGACCGGTGAGTAGTTACCAGGTATGCTGGCTATACCGCATGAGAACAGTAGGTAGATCCTGCATATGTTTAGTAGTTGAAGACGTGGTGACTGTACAGGTGATGAATACCTTTTTCCTAACAGATGAGCTTTTGTGAGCCGTGAGCCATGAGCCATGAGCCAATGGAGTGTAATGCAGGGAACTGAAGGAAAGAGGGTGGTATTTGTAAGAGAGGCGGGTACAGTGGTGCATGAAAAACATAAAAATTCAGTTTTGAAGAAATGTTTGGGATGTTCTGTTCTCCATTTACACCCAGGAAGTGAATTGACAGCCAAATCTCTAACTATTTCTAGGGTGGAAAAGAGTTCAAAAGGAGTATGTGAATGTCCACAAACTCAATTTAAACCAGACCTTTATCTGCCAACACCCAACCCACTGCATAGGATTTAGTGCTGCATGATCATACACAGAAATTAAATGCGATCAAGTAGCAATACATGGTTTAACTTCTGCTACGTTTACTTTTTTGTATACCTGAGAGCCGTAAATGCTGCTGTTTTGCTATAAAAAAAATCTATATAGCCAAAATCATTCTGTTTCCCTGATAGAATTATAGCACTGAGATGAGATACATTTTTAGCCATTTAAAGTCCACTTGAAGCATTTAAACCTTTATAAAACTTCTCAATCAAAACTATATGTTTGTCAATTGTTTCAAGACACCTAATGAAAACGTAATCCTTTAATTAGCAAACCTGAAAAATTTATTAAACATTTTTAAATATTTGTGATTTCTCAAAAACAATGTTTGTCATTGCTTATTACCCACCCCAAACAAGCATATCAATTTAGCTTATATAAAAACAATTCCTTTGTTTTGAACTCACAATTCCAAAACGGTACTGCCCGTACTGGGTGCTGAGGAGGTCTGTTCAGTACCCTTGTAGATTGCCTGCAGAAAAGGCAACTCCTCTCACTGGCTACAGTGCAATGCGCACAGAATAATATATTTAAAAGGTAACAACTGTCTCCTTTAGAGGGTCTCAATTAGAAGTGAAAGTGTCAAACAGACCTCCGTGGCATTGTTGTAATTCATGGCTGAAGACGAAGACATTGCTGTATATATCAGCAAGGCAACAAACGTCTCCTGACATGCCAAGAGAAGATTCCATAAGTGTAAAGATATCACATACTCAAGACAAAAATCAGTAACAAAAATAGAAGCTAGGAGCCAAAGTCATGACATTAAAAAAACATAAGTGAACCAAATGGTCTATGATACATCCTCGTCCCATAAAGCCATTCTTTATATATTCTGCCTTGGGCACTGTTCCACGGCTGAAATAGAAGCAATGGCAGAGCACCTTGTACCTTTGGACTACGTTCTCCGTCCCTTTTTGCACATGGTTTCTGATTCGAGTCAGGTAAGGGGTTTAGATCTCTTCTTCTAGGAAGTAGTCTCTGCAGTGGAACCCTTGATTTTTAGCCTTGGCCTTTTACTCGGCACTTTCTGTTTAAGAACTTGAACTGTTACAAGTGTAAGTGCCTCTTTGACATCACTTTTCCCTTCAGCAAACTGTAACTGGTTTAATTATGAGGATGATTTTATTTCACATTTGTGTGATATGGTATACTGTATATTCTTTAAACAGAAACCATCATCACATGGAAAGACGCTGCACCACCTTGGATTAGAAAACGCAGGCATTCTCCAATGGACAGACTACCATCTTGGTAAGGATTCTTTATGAGGTGTGTTTATGACCCTTTCCAGGAGCTCATGGTGTTCGTTCGACTATAAAGAAGCACAAGTTTAACACCCTGAATGTATCACAGAATCATGCAACTCACAAAAAAACCTTCAAATCACTGTGAGAGCAGAAGCACAGAATGACCCTGGGGTAAGGACACTCAGCAGCAGTCTTGGTACGTGTTTGATGATGGAAAGCATGTGGAAAGATTCCTCTCCTTCTGAATCCAGGCACCCTTCATGGCATGTTATAATATCATTAACATAAACTCAACTGACAGTAAAAGTGTGGTTCTAACATAGTTTACAAACATGTAGCTGGACTGGGTGTAGATTTGCTGTCCCTTACTTCCGTGGGCGATATGGTTGTAAACTTCCTAAATTCTCTTCCTGACCAACTAACCCATTTAATATGTAATAGACCAAATTTGACTATCCTAGACGACTTTAATATTCAGGTAGACAATGTAGATCAGATTCTGGCCAGACGTCTTCTGGAAGATATGGAAGTTCTGGGTTTAAGACAGCTGATCAAAGGCCTGACACAAGAAAAGGGGCATACCATTGACCTTTTTTTTAGTAACTTAGCTGTTCTTTCCTCTAGCCCTTCACTCCATCTGGCACGGTCTGACCATTACTTAATTGCACTAAAATTAGCCATTTCTACTGCAAGAATCCTCCCCAATCCACAGTTCGGTCCTGCAGGCCTTGGCATAACCTCAATCCATAGGAATGGATTATGCTTCTGGACAGCCAGAAGGCCTGTTTTTAAAAAAAAAAAGAAAAATGAGATAAACACTGATCCTTGTAATGATTGGATTACCAACAGTCTAGATACCCTTCTCCCATACAGGGCAACTACCGGCACCCGTCGGAAAACTGGCGGTCAGTGGTTTACCCCTGACCTGCTATCACTTAAAAGAAAGTGCAGGGCTCTAGAAAGAAAGTGGAGGGAACTTCTAGACCCAATGACCAGGGAGGAATATAGGAAATCAATCAGACTTTATCATGCAGAAATAAGATCCACACAAGGGGCTTACTACTCTAGTAGAATTATACAGGCCTCCGGTGCCCCTAAAGAGGTCTTCCAGGTGCTTAAAGAAATTCTTCATCCCCCTTCAGAGGGTAATCTAGTTGAAGCCTCAGAAGAACACTGCAACAACTTAGATAGGTTCTTTCAACAAAAAATTAGTACCATTCACTCGAATCTCTCAAAGGAGAAGGCTAAGCAGATGGTACAGGCAAAACAACTCTTGAATAGTAAAGTTACGATATCGCATCTCCTCCCTCTTTCTCAAGACCAGACTGTCTCTCTCCTGGCGGCACTGAAGTCAGGCTTTCCCCTTGATCCTTCTACCCGTATTGATTCTGCTCCCCCTTTCGTACTATCTCTCGGGGCTCCGGCCATTGTTCCAGTTCTAACGGAATTACTGCACTTCTCACTTGTCAAGGGTTTTGTCCCTGAACAGCGGAAACACGCTAGAGTTAAGCCTTTGTTGAAGAAATCCAACCTGGATGCCATCGACCTTAACATCTATAGGCCCATATCACTACTTCCTTTAATGGCGAAATTATTGGATAAGTATTTCAACTCCTCATTACACACATTTTTGGAAAGTAACAATATCCTTCACCCTACTCAGATGGGTTTCAGGCCGCTTTACGGTACAGAGTCAGCTCTGATAGCCGTTATGGAAGAGGCAAAGATGCGGATGGCTCAGGGCCAGATGACAGCCGTGATTCTCCTGGACATGAGTTCGGCGTTTGACACATTGGACCACCTCACCCTCGCCCATAGGATGAGGGATGTAGGAATTAATGGTTTAGCTCTCAGCTGGCTTACCTCATTCCTTGAGGATAGGTCCTTTCAGGTGCTTGAACGATCATATTTGTCCGATAGGTTCAACTGGAGCTGTGGGGTGCCACAGGGATCTTCTCTTAGCCCTATGCTATTTAATATTTACTTGGTCCCCTTGGCGGAGCTGGTGGAATCCTTTGGTCTCTCATTGGTTTCCTATGCAGATGACACCCAGTTAGTGGTTTCTTTCTCCACTAATGGAGGGGCAATAGGATCGCCCCTGTCTCCATGTCTACGTGCAGTTGCAGGTTGGATGACAAACAGTATGCTCCAACTGAATGGGAACAAAACAGAAATAATTATTTTAGGCCACTACTCGACATTGCTCTACTTCCTTCCCTTCTGGAGGACTTGCCTCCTCCCAAGAAGTACCTTGAAAGTTTGGGGATCTGGTTAGATCCCCTTTTCACTCTAGAACATCACACCAAGAAAATGTCTTGTGCTTGCTTTGGATCACTAAGACTTCTAAGAAAGGTTTTTGGAATACTTCCTCTTCTCGCAAAAAGGCTTATTGTTCAAGCAATTATTATGTCTAAACTTGACTATGGCAATAGTTTGTTCCTTGGTTCCCCCAAATTTGTGATTAAGAAATTACAGGTAGTCCAGAATGCCGCAGCACGCCTCTTATTAGACATTCCAGTTAAACCGGCCTTGGCCTCCCTCTACTGGCTCCCTGTGGAGCAACGTATAGAATTTAAAACCTTATGCTTCATCCATAGATCACTTCACAATAGGGGTCGTCACCTATTAAAAAATCTTGCCACCTTCTATAAGCCCAACAGAGTCCTTATATCTGCCACATTAGCCTTCGCCACTCTGCCTAAAATCAAAAAAGCTAGATGGGGCGGCACCACAATGGGATATTTAGGGGCAAAACTGTGGAATTCTCTCCCTCTTAGCATTCGGCTACTTAGCCATGAACTTGACTTCTGAAAGGTCATTAAAACCTGCCTCTTTTAGGCATTACTGTCCCTGCCCTCGGCTTATGTTGTTGTCCTTTAAACGATGCAAAGCCTTTTGGGTAGATGGCGCTATACAAGTCATTGAACATAACATAACAATATTTAGGAAGGAATATTTTTTCAGACGATATTTAAGCAACAATATTTTGGTACAATTCAAGTTGTCTCCGGTATGCTTTTAGTATTGTCATCTGCAAGGATCCCAGACCAAAAGCAACAGTAACCTTTCAAAAAAACAGAAGTCAGCCCGACCTACTAAATCAATTTTTTGAAACTTCAATAAGTAGTTTATCTAAGAAACAAGACCATGATTTAACATGTAGACCTTAAGTATAAGTGTCCCAGGAGTAGTAAATGATACCTCTCACACTTGTTAAAAAGCAATACCCTCGGGTTCATGTACAACAAGCACCAAATAACAGTTCAGCCCTAAAAATAGGCACTACATGACAATTTTAGTGCTTTTCAAAATGTGCATGCCTGGTAGTTATTACGCCTTTTCCCTACTATTTTTCCACAGACTGAATATGCTGAAGGTCATATGGGATACAGACTTTATTGCACTGCTAACTTATAAGTGGGGTAAACTCTGATCTATTTGTAATTGCAACTGCTTCACCCTTAGGTGTTTATCGTGCAGTTGTTGATTACCCTTACACATTTAAGACAGGCTGTACCTCTAATGTGAGAAAATGGGTTGTTTAGATGAATGGGGTGTGAGTCCTGGTCAACCACAATCCTGGTCAGAGCAAGGTACGAGCCAAACCTAAATTAACCTGTGCTCAGCCTTACAGTAGCTTGACTCAGAGCAGTCAGGCTTAATGCAGATATATATGCAACACTTCCAACAGTAAAACCAGACAAAAAAATCCCACACCAAGCTAGAAAATAGAAAACTGTTTAAGAAATAGAAGAAGACTAAAACAGCAAAAATCCAGTCAGTAGAATCAGAGATTTATAAATCTAAAGAGTTTATTGAAAATAGTGCCGAAAAACCTAAAGCGCCAACTGTGGATATCTGGTTGCGTCAGACTGAGAGAAAGTACAAGTTCAGGCCAACCACAATGCAGCACGGCCAGCTAATGGGACTCAGTTAGGTCTGCTGAAAAAAGCATCTAACATCCTGGTTTGATGAGAGTTGTGAGGATAGTGTTAAAGATGCATTACACAGCTGAAGCAATCCATTGGTTCCAAAAATGTGGTGAGACTGCGGTGTGAGATCCTGCATCATCGAGGATCTTGTCAATGAGGGTTTGTGATGCAAAGTAGGGGGCTGAGGAAAGGTTGAGCAGTTGAGACAATGCATCGGTTCCAGGAGCTGTGAGGTGTCGACAACAAGACTGATGTCGAAGAGGGATGCGAGGCTGCTGATGAGGATGCATTGCGCAGCAGCGGTTCCGATGAGCTTGTCTTTGCGATGGGTCCAATCCACAGAGCAGTGATGATGCGTCAATTCTGCTCGGGGTGCAACGTGCTGCAGGGGAGATGCGTCAACTCGGCTGGATCCACAAAGGCGTGTAGAGCACCTTAGATGCACTTCCAAGGGTCCAAGCCTGGGGTGGCACTATATGGCAAAGTAGACTCAGAGATGGCAAAGTCCAGGTGCAAGAACAAGGTTGTTGGAAGCCTGTTGCGTCCTTCAAGCTTGAGATCAGGAGGCCAGCCAACTAAGCATTTGAGTCACTCTGGGATTCTATGTTCAAGAGATGCAGGTCAAGTCCTTCTCATCTAGAAAACAGGGCAGCAGGTCAGCCCAGCAAGGCAGCACTTCTTCAGCGCAGCAGTCCAGCAGAGTGCCAGTCCTTCTTCCTACCAGAGATTCCACAGGTCTAGAAGTGTACTTAAGGGTTGGTGTTTTAAGTCCAATATTTATACCTAGTTGTGCCTTTATAGTGTGGAGAAGCTTCTACAGGCCTTTGAAATGCACAGGTGCCCTACCTTTCTGGCCCTGGGTGCAGACTAACTACAGGGGGTATGCAGCCCTTGCGTAGAGGCAGGGCACAGCTTATTCAACTATAAGTGGAGATGTCTGCCTGCCTTTCATGACCCATCCAGACACACATGAGCTCCCTATTGTGTGTGGCAGTCTAGGAGTAATACAAAAAGCCCAACTGTCAACTACCCCCAGTCATGTGAGCCAAAGACAGGCTGCAGGCACCAAATGACTAAGGCAGAAAAATACAAACTTTCTAAAAGTGGCAGTTTCAAAATTGTAATTTAAAATCTGACTCCACCATAAGTTAGGATTTCATGACAATTCCAAAACACACCAAACATGAACTGGTTATCTGCTACCATTTGGGAATTCAGGACTTATAGCTTATTCCATTTAACAAGGTAATCCCAATGTTATCCTATGGGAGAGGTGGGACTTGCAGTAGTGAAACATGAATTTAAGAGGTTTTCACAGGGCATGTAAATGTCCACCTTTTTTAAAAAATACACTGTACTCTGCCCTCTGGGCTTTCCAGTTCCTACCCTAGGGGTGACATGTATTAAAACAAAAGGGTTGGGCCTGGCAAGAGGTTTACTTTGCCGGGCTGACATGACAGTTTTAAAACTGCACACACAGGCTGCTAAGGCAAATCATAAATCAAAGACATGTTTAAAGTGCTACTTAAGTGTGTGGCACAATCAGTGCTGCAGGTCTACTAGTACCATTTAATTTACCGGCCCAGGGCACAGGTAGTGCCACTCTACTAAGGACTTACACGTAAATTGAGTGTGCAATTTTGTAGGAGTCGGCTCTACCATGTTTTAAGTAGAGAGCACAAGCGCTTAAGCACTGGTAAAATGTGCAAAGTACTAAGGCCAGCAAAAACAAAGTCAGCAAAACAGGAGGTCTAAAGGCAAAAGGTTAGGGGGTAAACCACACCAAGGATGCCAGGTCCAACATCTATTTAACTATAACATTGAAAAATCATGATAACTTTGTACAAATATTTGTCTCACTAGTTTAATTTTTCTAAACTTCAAAACTTTACCTCTAATTTCTTAAAATACTTCATAATGTTGGAATAGGTTACCCAACACACAACAGTTAAAATACAACAATGTAAATTTCAGAAACATGCTAAATGAGTTTAGATATTTTAGCTAACAATTCAACCATTTTAACTAATTTAAACATGATCAAACATGATTAAATTGCATCAGTTTCTGTGTAATTGCTATATTGCTATTTTTAAAGTATTTAAATTAACCCCAGCATACATTAACAAATTCATCTTTGAAAAGTCCTAACAGAGTTTAGAAATCTCTATCTAACAAATCCAAGATATTTGCTATTCCACATTGTTTGTATCCAGGCTATTGCTTGTTGTTTAACAAATGTTGCCCAAGCTTTTAAAACACTAAAATTCAAGAAAAACATTTTTTAAACTCGTTTAAAATGGTCATTGTTCAGAGCCAAAAGTACATTCAACTCACCAAGAAAACGTTCAAACAATGTTGGCCTTAAAACTCTGAATGTGTTTTTGGAGAAGCATCTCTTTAATCAGATGAAAGTCATGCTTTTGTATTAATCAAAATAACAAGGTGGTACATTTTAAATGTCACTTTTGAGTTCAAAAACAACACTTAAATCAATGACTGTACCCTGAGCAAGTCTTCATCAATTTCCTCAGTATCTCCATGTTTGTTTTATGAACCTTTACAGACTATACCTTGGCAAACAGGTTGTCATTGTCTAGAGGGCTCAGTAGTGTAAACATTTGGCTACGAACTGTAGTGAAAGAATAAACGAGTTTCATGCTAGCAGCAATACAACTGGCAGAAGTTGGTAAGGCTTAAGATCACATACACATTAGAACATAAAAGTTCATATGGTGAAAATGTGGGGGTGGCTGACAGCAAAAGAACACAGGTATGTTTCTAAATACTTTACAGCATATTTGAGTATGAAGTGTACACTGCATTGTGTGTGACTTTATAATTTGTATTAAAATACTTGATTTATTAATCAATATTACTTACAAGGAATATCTCTGTAGCCGTTCTCCAGTGCATGGAAGTAGTTCATGAATTCCCTCACTGGAATGTTAAATGTTTTAAAAAGTCTCATGTCTTCAAAAAGGCGATAGGCTACCTGTGATTACAATAAAATATCATATTTTACAATACAATGTATCCACTAAAATCAGGTAACTTCTCTTTTGTGGGAGGCACTTAACAATAGACTTTGCAAAATAAAGTTTGTGAGTTAAACACATAGTAGAAATGGGTACTGGCCTTTTGCCATAACAATATAACATAAGAAAAACATCAGATTATCAATACATGTAGTTAGATTTCAGTTTCCTCTGCTTTTATATTACTTTAAGAAACCAAAGTATTAAAGGCAAAGCCTTATTATGCGTTTCTGCAATATAAGGAAAAATAAGCCAAAAACGAACAACTTTGGGCAATTTCAAGTTTGTTAGTCTATTTGAACAACTACTAAGTATTCCCTTTTTCTCTCCTCTGGTAAGTGTAATCACATTTTGACCACTTCACACTAACTATTCAGTAGGCTCATTTTTAGGGCACGCACTTGGTGGTGTCCTGACACATCAATGCCTGTAGCAAATCTGACAAGGGTCATCTGTAGGGCCTGAATGTACAGCTGAAACACATAATTAAGGGAAAGGGTTATGCACCCATTTTCTCTGAGTACCCCAAACTATCCCTATTCAAGGTCCACGAACTGGTGTCAAATACTCTAATTTTTCACAATAATAGAACATTGTGGCATATTTCCCATTTGTGATGATGACTTTAGTTATAAAAGCTTTCTTTATAAATCTTTAAATAAACCTTTTTCTGCATAGCAAATAGCTAAAATGTGTTCTTTGCTATTAACTACTTACCATAAAAAGTGTCTTCTAAATTAGATAAAACTGCATGTCTATTAAAAAAACGTGTCATGACTACCAATAACAAAGCACACCACCAGATGGCAATGACATTGATTGCCTTTTGAAAGAATCGTTTAATAGGATACCAGTGATGGGTTCTATTCTTTGTTGGGTTTAAACAAACAGCTGGTCATTGTATATTTACTTTTCTTCAAGTCAGTCTCTTCAAGTAGGCCTCAGTGAAGCATGTTTTTTGCAAGTGATTTAATGGGTTCCTCCAATCCGTGAGGGTCATCAAGAGATTTGTGCATTCAGTCACGCACTCACAAATCTCTCAGACATTTGGATGAGTTTTATAGATTTTTTAGACATAGGGGCCGATTACAACTTCAGCGGTAAGGAAACCGCTGTTGTTTTTTTGCAGTCCATCCACCCGGCATACCTGGCGGTTCTATTGGCTGATTAGGATGTGTTTGGGAACACTGCCTCCAGACCGCCGCCACTGCCCTTACCAGAGCTTCTATGGTGGCTGCGGGAGAAGCAGAGGCGGCAAATGAAGGAGGTCCAGCATTTTTCCTGCCGGGCTACTCATCACCTGCCTTTCCGTTGACCTTTTCATGGTGGGGACACTGTCATTTGAGAATCAGTGGAAAGGCAGATAATGAGCCAAATAACTGGCTCTCGGCTGAATGTGCCCTTGTGTAACGTGGCTGGTGCCCATGTAGTGGCCTCCAATGCCATAAGGTCAGTATGCGCACTGTTTTACTTGCACAACAGGATGCAAGGAAACAGTGCACCTGACTGGCTGGAGGCACCGCAGTATGGCCGGCACTGGCTTCCGACTCTTTTCTAGAGCCTAAGCGTGCTGCCGCCATGACTGCGCCACCCACACACTATCATCCACATGGGAAACTCGTAATGTGGCAGTCGAGTAGAAGCCGGCTTGGCGGCATTTTCTCAACCACAGGAGCGGGCTGGCAGTATGACCACAAAAGTCATAATCAGGCCTATAGACTAGTTGCAAAAAAACTACCATGCACAACATATTACTGTGATTAGGCAGAATGTGAACAAGGGCAAAAGAATAAGAGGCACAATATAATGAGGAAAAGGAGCGTATAAGAGAGAGGTAGGAAAAAAGATGTAATGATGAGACGGCTTATATGGTCATTTAGGCCTGGCAGAAATATTAACATTGGGCACAAATGTAAGGAGACGTGTAGGAAGGGTCAGGAAGTGATTTAGGGAGATACTTCAGCCCATCCACAAAAAAGTATGCCTCTAGATACTCGCAAACTAATTTCTATAGTTACTACAGACAAAAAGAGTCCCAAAACAATAGTAGAGTACTCCAGTGCAGAGCTATAGTAAGTAACATTTACATTTTTATTTTATACATTTTAATAGGGAGACTTCACAGTAGTGGAGGAGATCTCTGCATGGTAAACTACAGCGAAAAGTTCCCTCTCCTTTACTTCGGGGCAGTGGTTCTTAACCTGTGCTCAGAGGACCCGGGGGCTGTCTGCGAGGCCTACCCATGGTTCGGCAACTGTTTCACAAAATAAATAATATTACAATTAATAAATTAAAGTGAATAAAGTTTATTATACGAGTAAAGAAGCAAAACTGAAAATGTGAAAACTTTTTCCACATTTGATTGTGAAATAAACAAAATATTTAAACATTTAAGCATTTGTTTGATGTATACTTGTTTCTATATGTTTATGAATTGTTTTGAGGTTCAAATCATAGAAAATACTGAGGCCAGGGGTCCCCGACTTCCAATAATGACACAGTTGCGATCTCTGGATTCCAGTAATGACTCAATGGGTGTCCAAGGAAGTCAAAAGTTTTAAAAACCACTGCCAGACAGAGATATCAATCTGATGCATAAGACTTCTGCCTGGTAAGGCTTTAGGGAACAATAACAATGTTTATTTAACTGTGAAAAAATGTGGTAAAATATCTGTGTGTAAATTATTTTTACACTTTTATTTTATATGAAGAACTAAAGAACAAAATGCTACTGTGCTAGGAACTACATTTTGAATTCATAAATGAATCATTTAAAATATATTAAAAATAGATTGAAAACATTTTTTTGAGATTAAACAAAAAATACTTCACCACCTAAAGTAAACAAATTCAATGTTATTGTCGTTAAAAAATATTGACACTGATGAATAGGTTTAATTTCATGTAATTTACTTATATGAAATAAAATGTATTGTTGCATTAATTTTTAAATGTCAAAAAGTTTACGATGTTTTATATTTAACCTAAATATATATAATAATTTATATATTTATTTCTCACATTAAATTGTATTTATTGATATGTAACAATTTAAATTAATTTACTTAAAATAACCATGATTTTCTATATGTTTTATATTTTAAGTCCCACCCTCTATTATTTTCCATTGGGGCTTGTTGAACTACCAATGATTGGCCATGTATGATGCTAGAATTATAACTTTTTTTTTTTAGCAGTTTACAGTTGTTAGTTAGACGCCGTCCCCATTTTCAGAATTTAGGGCCAGATGTAGGTATATTCCAATCTGCGACTTGCAAATTGCGAGTCAGAGCGAAGGCCCACCTCATTATTATTAACGAGGTGGGTCGCAATTTGCGACCCCCTTGAGACTTGCGACACTCACAGGGATGGTGGCCTGCTGGAGACAGCAGACCACCATGTCTGTGACTGCTTTTAAGTAAAGCAGTTTCTTTCGGGTTTTTTTTGTTGTAATGCAGCCTGTTTTCCTTAAAGGAAAACGGGATGCATTACAAAACTAAAAATGAAACGTTTTTATTTCGTTTTTTCAGAGCAGGCAGTGGTCCATAGGTTTTTAATGCCATTCACAAAGGGGAAGGGGTCCTATGGGGACCCCTTTCCTTTTGCGAATGGGTTAGCACCCATTTGAAATGGGTGCTAACTGCGATTGGTTTGCGACCGCGTTCGCGGTCACAAAGCAATCTGGCATTGCACTGCAAGTCGCAATTAGGAAGGGGACTCCCCTTCCTAATTGCGACTTGCAAAGCCGGTTTGCGATTCGGTAACCAGGTTACTGAATCGCAAAAAGGGTTTTGTGCATTGCAGAATGCAGTTTGCACATCGCAAACAGCGAAAATCGCTGTTTGCGACGTTCAAACTGTTACCTACATCTGGCCCATAGAGACTTGTAACTCTACATTTTTTAGTACGTTTATACGTAGATTTAGTTTGAGTATTAAAGTTATTCAAAAGTGTAAGAGTAAATTTACAGGCGTAAATTACTCACAAGTGTAACTTACCTTTATGAATCACCTCGTATAAGTCTAGTTTAGTTTACTCTGCGATCCCACTTGCCATTTCCTGCTCGATTTTGTCCAAGGAAGAAACATCAAGCAGTCATGCTGCTTCCTGGCATGGACCACTGTCACATGCAGGAGAGAACAGTCAGTGTAGTACTTAAGGGTGCCATAAAACTAAAAATGCCTTCTTTGGACCAGAAAACACTTTGAATGGCTTGAATGATAAAAGGGCCCACCAAGAATTTGTGTGTGGGTAGCTGGTCCCTGATTTATTTTAACCTGTGAATGAGCTATGCTCTGCATATATATGAACTTCTGTAATAGCGGGGGTGGCCACAGGCAGCCAGGTGTCCAATCTGTACCATGCAATCACCCTATTATGCAAGGCCATTAGCTGCATTCTGCAGGGATGACCAGGAGCACCTTTGTGTCATGAGCAACCAACTCCAGCTTCACACAGTCTTCAACTGTGCACATCATGGGTTGGCAGCATCGACTAAACTGCAGCCAGGACCTACTCACAACTCACTGCATCTAATCAAAGCACATGTGTGGCCATTGGCCAAGCACATCACTAGTGGCCTTAATACCTGTTTTCCATTTCTTTTTTTTTTGCAGGATTCACACATTCTGTGCTGGATTCTCAAATCCTGGAACCTCCAGGATGGGTCCAGGATTATTGAAACCTGCACAGGATTTGTGAAATACAGTGTATTAGTAGTTTAGTTGTATTATTTATTTTATTGCTATAGCTTCCTTTGGGGATGGGTCCAGGATTAGTGAAACCTGCATAGGATTTGTGAAATACAGTGTATAAGTAGTTTAGTCGTATTATTTATTTGATTGCTATAACTTCCTTTGCGGTCCACCATACGCACTCAGGGAGGTGGGGGGGGGACAAGGAAGTGTCACCATGTTTCTTACATCCTTTTTCTTTTTTCTCACATAGTACTCTGTGGGCCATACTGGATAATGGCCATGCAACAGACATTTCTCTATGATGGCTAGCCAATGAGAGCTTGAAGGATTTATTAATCCACAATGCACAATGAGATGAAAAGCTCCCACTTCCAATAGTGTGCCTTTCATCTTTGAACTGGGTTTATGAATCTCTAGAGGATCCACAAAGTAATGGTCCAGATACCTCTAAAACGTAACCTCTTTATACCCAGATTTTTAAATGTCAATTTCTCAAACACTATTGACTGGATGTATAAACCAAGGAGACACATTTCCTTGAGCAGAATTCTACTTGTGTGCCACGTTGGAGGTTAATCTGTTCAGTTGTTTGTCTGTATCAAGGAACAAAGTAACCAATGGGAGTGAAAATGGAAATGCCACTGTAGGGACTACCTATTCCTATTTGCACAAAACTTGCCACGAAGAACCTAAAATGGGTGTACTTATGTTTTTTTGTTTGTTGGAAAGTTCCATTCTGATGTTGTCAAATGGTGTCAAAGGTCTTAAAAATAACCACTACAAAATGGCTTTTTAATGGGAACCTAAACCGAATTATAAGTACAGAAGCGCTACTGGAGATAAACAGAGATACACAAATGGATTTAGACCAAATTTAGCAGGATGCTAGATATTTCAGCAGAAAGAGTGCTTTTTGTGATCTGGCATAAATCCATTCAGAGTTTTTGAGAAATCAATGTTCAAATTGTACCGCAATCTGACTGACGGACAGCAACTTGTTTAGCAAATAACTTTGGCTTTCCAAAAAAAAAAAAAAAAAAAAAAGAAGGTTCACCTACCGCAGCTTCTTCCTAGAAGGTTTCAGAGTTTTTCTCCAGGCAGTGGCCAGAAAAAGCGGAACGGTATTAAACATAAACAAACTTTAGCACAAAGCTAGATCTTTACTGAGGTAGTGGTGTCCTTTTTATATTTTGGCACAAAGCTAGATCTCTACCCAGTTAGTGGTGTCCATTTTGTAATTTGGTGTAAATATCTTTAGATGTTTTTAAGAAATTAATGTTTAAATTCATATATATCTGAACGGTTGGGTACACAAGAATCTCACACTTCAAGATATCTGGAGGACGATTTGGTACACAAGAGTATCACAAGATTCTTGCAGATGTGCAATTTCAAATAGTGGAGAAATATAATTGCCAGTGAGGACCTCTTTTCCCTCATCAGCCATCTCGCTCTTGTGGGATTCAGAGGATTCCATAAGTCCTGCAACAGCACTCACTCTGAATGGCTGGCCGCAAAACAAACAGAAATATTGTGGCCGCCATTGCAGGCCACATTTAAAATAATGAAGGTATAGGGGGACAGGGTAGGGGTAACCTGACACCCTGGCCTTTGTATGAGAAGTTAATGAGGTACCTCCTATGGAGTCAAATTTGAAGAAACAAAAATGGTTTTAGAGAGTTGCAATCCCGCAAGGTTCTCTTGGACGCCAGTGCAGCCATCTGTGCTTCTAATATATAGTATACTCGCAGTACTTTCTTGTCTTATAAATGAACAAGATACATTTATTTATATAACCAACTTTATAATGTTACAAATTATCTCTTAATTATTTATCCCTACACAGTGTAATGTTTACTGCATGCTAATTTAATAATATTTTGGTTTGTAACAATTTTATTTTTTATGCATCTTTGAAGAATGCAATGCTAGGGGATTATACATGTATAAAAAAATCTGAATACAATAATTAAACCGGAAAAACAATAGCGACTGGCCTCCAGGACCACATCTCCCATTTTGTTAGGTCGAGCATAGCAGCGCGTAAGCGCTGCTTTTACAACATGTAGTTATCTATTTGGGCTTTTAACCACACCCACCACGTTCACTCGGTCATGGGCTTCCCCTTCAAAAATTATTTGCTATCATTGGCAAATGTTTCACGTTTGTCTCTCCTCTGGGCAGTTTGCTTACTGCCTTGGGCATCGCCCCGTTACATGGCTGATTGCACTTTTGCCGATATGTTTGGCTGCGAGCAAACTTATTTTTTCCTTTTGTGTGTCTCCTGCACGCTAATGCTTATGGCGGCCGTCGGTTCCTTTATTTCAAACTGTATACATTTTTTTTTTTTCTTCTTATCTACAGTCCATCTTACATCAACTCTTTATTTCTGCTCCCTCTCTCCCCCCTCTTGAAACCCCTCCACTGTCTCCATCAAGTGCTGCTGCAGAGGTATCTGCTTGTTTCCTTTTCCTCTACTTGGTGTGGATCTCTGGTTGCGCTGCAGAGGCAAGCCTGCCTGCTCAGCCTCGTAAGGACCTTGAGAGATGCCCGGCTGTGGTGTAGGTCTCTCCCTTACGCGGCTATGTACCTGGACAGGACGGCAGTGTTGTGGTACCTGGCCAGGTAACTACCATGTGACATCTGTCCGTGGCCAGTTCCCCTGCGGGCTGTGGCAGCAGGCAGAATGTATCAGAGAGAGCCGAGTGGGCTTTGTGCGCGCTCAGGAGTAGGAGAGGGGGAGGGGGAGGGGAAGAGGACCTGATGCATTGCAGAATCTCCCTCCCACCAGCATTTGTGTACAGAGATCTCTCTGCCAAGGGCAACACGGGCCCTGAATCCCTGCAGCTGTGGGAGTTCCTGTGGAGAGCGGCAGAAGGGAACCAGCACAGGACACTGCCTCTGAGTGTTCAGAGCTGCAGGAGGCACTATTTGGATTTGCGAATGTGTGAGTGTATGCAAATGTGCATAAAGTATATTTCATTTTTTTCGAATTTGAGTGTATGTGTGTGTGAATGGCTGAATTTGGATGCGTAAGTGAATGAAGGTGTAGCTGTAAAAATGTGAAGGTGTCTGGGCGCATGAGGGGCTGATGGTGTGAGCAAATGTGCGCACCCACAGCGCGCATTACTGAAAGAAGCTCTGTGCGGCTACATCCGTTTTGCAGTCTCTGCAGTTGGAGATGAAGGCTGTGACGCTTCTGTGATCTGACGCTCTGCAGCCAGCAGGGGGAATAAGAACGCAGATGCTCACACATCCATGTCATTCTCGTTTCCAGCCACTCAATCATTTATTTGCTCATACGTGCAAACATATAACCACTAATGTAGACAGTCACACAAACTTAGTAATTCAAACAACCAAATGCTCAATCACTTGCACATTGAGTAACTCATACAATTCGTCATACACAGAAAAACTCAGCCACTCGTACGTTTACACATTTAATACCCAGCCTCTCACAGTTTAAGTCACAGACACATTGACACATTTACATTCAACCAACCACAAGTTCTCTCACATACCCAACCACTGCATATAATCACTTTTTATTGTATTCATTCTCGAACATTCAACCACTCACTCATTCGTTTACTCTCACAACTATCCACACATTCCCCCACTTACATATTTTCTCAGTGACATACCCAACCATCCATATATCCAAGACCTCAATCTTTTACACACTTATATAGTCAACCAATCACACGCTCACTTCACTTTGTTGTGCACTATATAACTCAGATGCTCCAAGTAACTCAGGTAGTCAAAGTCACACTATTGCTATATTTAGGGAATTTTTCACAGAGCATGATGGCGCTTCCTGCTCTTAATTCACTAGTTATTAGCCCAGAAGGTGCACTGAACAGGATGAATACCCCCAAAAAAAGATCCTGTATGCCAACAAACGTAATCCCTGGTGAATGTATTAAATAAATGTCAGGCACTCATCTAGCTAATAGTTCACCTTAGTACACTTCACAATATATAGTCAATTGATAACAATTATTCAATCTTCAATCCTCTCAATTAAATTTACTATAATGATCATCTGGCCCTGTAACATCACTAATACTTCCAAGTTATTTCAAGTGGTTCTTTTATTGTTTCTGTTGTTTCCTGATTGTCACATTTTTCGCAGATTCATTTACTCGCTATAAAGTCACTAACTGACATTCAATCGCTTATAAATTCAGTCACCTACACAGTCACTCCTGAAATCATCTTCTCATACTGACACTCATTCAATCACAGGGTCATTCACTCAATAAAAATATTTTCCATAGGTATTCACATATGTCTTTTCATTGGACTCTGTGCACCACTCTGCTGCCTTTCAACTAGGTTTGTGTTACATAAATACCACATCCTTGAAAAAATTCAATCATACATATCTTTGGGAGATTCCATTTTTTCACATGTTCAATCAATCATTCATTTGCAGCCATTGAGTTACACAGTCACCTACTCATCAAGTCGGTCCCTCAGAAATCCAGTCACTCACAGATTGAACCTCTCCCCTATTCTCTCATAGACACTTCTATAAATTCACACATTTTTTGGCTCACATATTCATGTTAATCCACCCATTCACATGAATTCACTGAGTCAAACATATATTCACTCATATCCATGAGGCCACCCTTGCATTCAAAATCATACTAATGCATTGAGAGTCCCGAAAATGCTCATTCATGTATTCAATCGTATTCACTTACACATCACGCCATCTATACTTGCAATCTTTAACACTAACTTTCACCCATTCACAGATCCACTCACTCAAATATTTATTTGGTCAATCCAATGCTAATTTATAAAACAACTTACTTTCATTTACATTCACAAATACATGAATGTATTGCACACCCATTTACAGATTCAGCCTCTCACATATGCACACTTTCATGCTTACTGAAGCTCTTTCACACACCAAATCATTTTTTATCTTCAATCACTGGTGCACTGAATTGTGTTCTTGATAACACCTACATTCAGATTCAGTTACACTTTATTCACTAACACAACCATTCACTTTTACATTCAGTAACCCAGATCTTCACTCACACATTTACCTACATGATTTTATACTCATTCACATTCAATCACTCCGTAATTCATTCAATCACTACTGTCCCCTTACTGGACCCACACGGGTTGTAGTGCTGGCATCATTCATTTATAATTGAAGTGATGGGCCTTTTTTTAGATCAAGCACGCAAGCGATTTGACCTGTTGTAAGTGTTGTGGGCTTTTAACCATGCCCATCTCACAGCCATCACTTTCATTTGTCCCTGGGCTTGCCTTTCAAAAATCACTTGATGTCACTGGTAAATGCTTTACATTTGTCCCGTCTTGAGGCTGTTTTTGTCATGCCTTGCAGACTGCCTCTGATACATGGATTATTGCACAATTGCTGATATACTTCAGCGTGGGCAAACAATTGTTTTCTTTTGTCTCTCCCCTTTGTGCTGCATGGTGGCCATAGCGCTCAAAGCATGAACAGGCACAACAACGTAAACTCGATCAGCGATATTGGAGTGTTGGTCACATTGTTCTCAGTTACCTAATCTGAGTCATTTTTTGTGGCTCTCCCTTTAAAACACTTGAAATTGATAAATGATTTACGTAAAACACAAATCCTCAAAGCGAAAGCAGCTCTCCTGGCACAACGGGAGAGCCAACACTACAATATTCACTGCACTTGGGAAAATCACCACAAAATGCTTTGTTTGCCATTACTTTTACAAAACATTTTTGCTCCTAACTCAGCTTGTGGTGGCCCTAGGGCAATGGGACCACCACCAAAATATTCAGCATGGCACACCTTTTCTGTCTATATCATCTCTGAAAACCCACACTAGGTTAGTGAGGACCCCAAACTAATTACTACTGCCACCATTCAGTGTATTCTCATGGTTGGAACTTTTGTTTAACAGCTGGGAATAGCTTGTGTTTTAAGGGCCTTGTCTGAAATGGCATTGCTATAGGCCTGTTACCTCTGAAATGTGTAATACACTATGGCCCTCATTCTGACCTTGGCGGTCTTTTCGCGAGACCGCCGAGTTACCGCCGCGGTGAAGACCGCCGACCGCAGCGGTATGCCGCTGTGCGCATTCCGACCCCTGGGAGCGTTCCGCCGGGAAACCGCCAGCAGCCACACTGGCGGTCGGTGGAAAAGTGGAGACTGGTCAACCTCCACCGCCACGCCAGCAGAACACCGCCCACAGAATTACGACCCACATATCTGTGTGGCGGTCTTCTGTTGGCGGTGTTCTGTTGGCGGTCACCTCCCCATGGCTCCCGTCGTCTCCCGGAGGACCAACGCACAAGGTAAGTTGACCGTCCGTGAGGGGAGGGGGAGGGGGGGTGTTGTGTGATGTGGGCGTGTATGGGGGAGTGCATGTGAGTGTGTAGAGGGGGTGTGTGAGTGCGTGTATGCGGGCGGGGGGTGCTGCTGTGTCTATGGGTAATGTGTGCTGTTCGGCAGGTGCGCATGTCTGCATGTATGTGTGCGGGTATGTGTCCCCGTTGTGTATGTGTGTGTAGGGGGTGTGTATATGTGCATGTTGGGGGTGTGTGCATGTCGGGGTGCATGTATGTGCATGTCGGGGTGTGGGTGGGGAGGGGGTTCGTACCACCTCTGGGGGGTGGCAGGGGGGTGGAGGGTGTGGGGGGAGGACTCGGGTGGGTAGTGGGGGGTGGGGGAGACCCCTATCAGTGCCAGGGAAGGAATTCCCTGGCCCCGATAGTGCTTACCGCCATGGTTCGCATGGCGGTTCCCGACCACCAGAAACCGCGGCGGTAGGCAGGTCATGATACCGTTGGCGGTCTCGGGACGACCGCCGGGCCGGAGTGCGCAAACTCCAGCCCGGTGGTCATGACCGCCGTGGCGGTCGGAGTGGGGAAGTGGCGGTCGATCGCGGCGGTGACCGCCGCGGTCAGAATGCCATTTTTCTGACCGCCGGTCTGTTCGCGGTCCGACCGCCGCCTCTCCGCCGACCGCCAAGGTCAGAATGAGGGCCTATGTCATCTAGGGGCTAAATATATGGTACAGTGGATTATCATTGCAGTAGGCCTCCTAGCCCTGAAAAACATCCTCAGGGGCTAAGTATATGGTTACACTGCATCATTTTCTCCTGTTTTGCATGGGTTCATGTCCTCTAGGGGCTAACAAAATGATTACATGACCATGTTTCTTACAAATAGTTTTTGTTATGGTGCCCTCAAGTATCTGTTTTTAGCATTAAAGTCTAATGCCAAAAGTTTATTTCTGATAAAGGTTTAAATGGTAATTGTACGTGTTTTAATAATCTCTCCTTATTACAATTATGACCATAATTCAGGCCAACTTAACATCCTTATTACACTATGACTGTTTGAACACTCTTGATATGTTTGGGTGACCCTTCTAGTTTATTTCTCCTCTGTGGCAGTCCTGTGTCCTTTTTGAGGAGAGTGTGTTAGCCAGCCAGGAGCTCTGATTGTGGGGTGGTGAAAGTGTTATTTTATTGGAATTCGCATGGTAGATTTAAATAAAAATGCTAAATGGCAACGTTTTCATTTTTTGCTGCAGATAGAGGAAGAAGGTAAATAGAAGAGCTTTAGTTATATGCTGGACCACTGGAATTATTTGGCAGGCAAAGATGAAATTATGAGGCAGGGTTGACCAATCTATGTGGCAAGAAAAGTACAAATATAAATTTACAATTACAATAGATATAAGTCAAGCAAATGCGAGACCTATTGCATTGCAAATGCTTGTTATTACCTGTTGTTGAAGCAGATAGGAAATATGATCAGGTCAAACACATTTCTTTTAAAATATTTTTCATTTTTTCAACAGTTATAATTTATACATTCCCAACTAAGAATCATAACAATCAGGTCATATACCTGTCTTTACCAATTTAGATTCTTCAGATCCTTCCGGTTCCCTACCTTGACGTGATTTGAGTTTTTGCATACAATTCCTCCATCAGGACTTTTGTGACTGCTTCCTTCATGGCTATATTCTTTTCACGTGCCTTTTTACCCATTTCATTTTTCTTCCTAACTTGCAGGTATTCCCACAGCTCTCTATCAGAGGGCAAAGCGTATGAGGCGTCACACTCTTCAGTCCATCTCTGCGTGATCCCCAGCTATCTTTAAAAGTTATATGTGACTTTTCTATGTCACTGCTTAATCGCTCCATCTTTAAGTGTGACCATAGCCTTTGGTACTGTTGTGTAATGAGCGGTGGTTCTTTATTTTTTCCAATTGAAGGAGGTATTTGTTTTCGGTCTCACTAAAAAGTTATTACAAACAGACATTCATCATTCCCGATTATCTGGATTATGGTCAGATGGCAGGATGAAACCCAGTATTTTTTCAATGCATTTGCTACCTTATACCTTATTTTTCCATTTTCCCACCATGTATGTAGTAATGTCCCAATTGACCCACAGCCCCTCTGCCATTTTTCTTTGTGAGTATATTCTTTTTGGATTAACCTGTGTGCAATGTCCTTGATATAAAAACTAATAATGGATTTCCCTGTTCTTAATACTCACTGAGCTTGCATGAATAGCTTTCCTTAGTTGTTTCCATTTTTTGCGTATTATCTCTGCCCTGCTCTTCTTCCTATATGACCATTGCATGCATCCCTCCCCTTCCTGGAAGGCCACATATGTTTGTGAGATTACTCTATAAGCTCCTCCAAGTTTAGAGAGCAGAGTTTCAAATTTGATCTTTCCTGTAATTGCCTCTGCTTTATTTGGGAGGGGGGGTTTAATACCCAATGCCTTAATTGCGCATAGTGAAGCCATTCTTTTTCATCCACCCAAAAGTCGATTTTGCATTGATTGTAAGATTTATTTCCCCCATCTTTGAAAAGATCTGAAATAAACCTACATCCTCTATCTTACCCTTTACTGAAGGGACCCTTTACAGCTGCTCGTGAAAAGATTTTGTTTAAGTGGATTGGGCATTATGAGGAGCGGAATGTAGTAAGCCACGGTCTAGTGGCACTCCATCACGTGCAGTGAGTGTATTTGCAGTTAGTTCGCTTAACTACATGTAAAAAAGTTGTTACTATTTCTTGAGCCAAAAAAGATCCCACATAGTGGCTGTTTTGTAACTACATGGTCCACGTGGTTCCATGCATTACTGAAGGAAGATTGCAACCATTCAGTTATAGCACACAGTGTGCTGCCTTATTGTATAATTAAAGGTTCAGAAGTGCCAGTCCCCCCGCCACCTTGTTTTTCTACAGGGTTCTAACTCTGGGTCGAGAGTTCGAGTCTCTTTCTATAAACATTTTGTTATATGTTTTTGTACCCATGTATGAAAGGAGTGTTCCAATGGAATTGTGCGTGTCTAAAATAAATATAAAAATTGTGGTAGGATTTTCATCCTTCTGACATCTAGTGTCGCTATCCAGGATATGACATGAGGTGACCACCTATGTAGGTCTTTTGAAACAGCATCTGCCAACAATGGATAATTGGCTCAAAAATCCCCTGTAGTTTAAGTATAATCTTAACTCTGAAATAAGTGAACTGTTTCCTTGCCCATTTAAATGAATATTTATTTCCCCTCTTTGTCGCCCTCACTAGCAATATGGTAAGATTCCTTATCTGCCACTTGTCAAAGTTGATCATATATTCTGCCAGCTTCTCTGATCCTCCAGTTGTTGTGTTCCTGCTGGCAGTGGGGTTTCTTGAGAACCCATTGTTACCAGCATATCATTGGCATACAGCATGATTCTACGCTCATCCCTGCCAAATGTAACCCTGGGAATATCATTTGCCCCTCTAATTTCACAAGTCAGGGATTCTATGTTCAAAGCCAAAGGGAGTAGTGATAAGTTCCAATTCCCACTCCCACTCCCACTGGCCTCGACAACCCTCCATTAAGGGATATCCTTGCACTGTTCGATGTTTTCTGTCACTATTCCTATAAAACTGGAGTCCATTTCTATTCACCTTTTCATTCAGGTCATAGCCCTTCACAAGTTATCATGAGTCTGCCTTCCATTTGTGTGTATATCTATTACCTATCTATATCTGTCTTGTCTAACCATATGTGGAATGTCTACTATCTATCCATATGTGTATATCTACTATCTATAGCTATTCTTATAAGCACACACACACACACAAATATATATATATATGTATATATATATATATATATTTTTTTTTTCAGATAAAGTTTCTCCTTCATAAACAAAGGACCAGCCGGCACTCCAGTGGATATTAGTTTACAATGATGAAACATCCAGCGTTGTGAACAAGACTATATGTCAAGCCAAAAAATGATGTGAAACCCTTATTCCTTGAATACATTTTGTTACTCTACCCCTGGAGTGTTGGCTGGTCCTTTGTTTGGAGAGGAGGAACTTACCTGAATTTGAGAATAGGAGCAAATGCATTTTATGCTGTCCATCACCAGCGGCTTGGTGCTTTTGTGCGTCTGATGTAACGTCCTAAGGGTATGGCCAGTTGTGAGTGCCTACTTCCTGTGCCAAAGGATCCACGTTATACTGATGAACATTCCTTCTCTCACCTTTTGTGGGTTTCATTCTGTACAAATGCACATTCAGCACTCCCTTCCAATGAACATAATTGGGAAATATGTATCGCTATCCGACACTATTCAAAGGAGTACTTTTGGAAACCTTGGAGAAGTCAGAAAATGTGTAAATCTGCACACATACATTGGAATAAATCTTCACAAATGAGCACAGTTTTCTAACCCTTGCGATGGATTTCATGTACAGTGAGTCTGACGAGTTTCAGAAAACCAGACACAGAGAACTCTGGTTTGTGCAAGTAAAACAAACTGATTGCATTTCATGACTTAGTGCACGTTAAATATGGACTGCCTTCCAAGAGAAATGTTTACTCAAGACGACAGATGCCAAATGATTATTTTGAAAGGTTTTGAAAATCTGGGCGGTGGAAACAAGGTTGAAGGGTTGCACGAGAGGTATGTAGAGTGTTACAAGGTAAGACATCATAGAAGAACATTTCAAAATGTAACTGGTTCAGCAGAATGAAAGTGTTGTCTGCATTTGTGTGATGTAATAAAACACGTTACATACCTTATGCTCCAACAAATCGTTTGTGTATTTTATCACTGTATTTTGTACTAAACTAAAGCTATTTACTCTTGTGGAACTGCTTTATTTTGCGTGAATATTCATTTTCTGGAAGTTGAATTCCGAATAAAACATAGCAGCTTTCTCCCTTTTCTAATTCACAAAAATGTCCTTCCAAATGAACCCCTTTGTTGAGGCTTAACAGCTGCACAACTCTACTGCGTATCACTAGGCAAGCTGATTCCGGGAGGGAGATGTGCATGTGTGTTTATTTACATGGGTCTTTTTTACAGATCCTGCCCCCCTGAATGTGTTTACTGGAAAGAGTTGATTAGGTTGTGCCCTGAGAAACATGCCAACGGCCCGACATCCTTCCATACACAAATTCTTCCCAAGGGAATTCGATCATGTTTGTGTCTGGTAGCTGAGAACGTGTAAGCTATCTGCAGCCCAACACAGTATGTCTTGTGAACTGGAACTTTCCAGCACCCCGCTTCAGTATTCGGCAACACGATTTCTTAAAAGCCTTTTAGGGTTCGACCTTGCGTGTTCTTCCTGAGGTGCTGTGTTAGATGTACTTGGCAGTGCACTAAAGAGAAAGAGCTGTCCTTTAAATGACTTCTGAAAAACGACAGCGACATCATGAAGTTCATGCCACTATTATGAATTATTTCCTTACTTCATTCCTCTTCTCCAGACTTCCTTTCTATAAATAAACACCCGACCTGCTATGGCCAAAGATGTCCTTCTCTGCTTGTGGAAACAAAAGCATGTTTTAAAAAGCAATTTCAAACAGCAACACACTGATATTGCCACGATCGATCGGATCACATCCAGTGAGGACTGGGACTACTAAATTAAGACTCAGGGCCTCATTATGAGTTTTGCGCTCGGACGAGCCCACTGCCATACTCAGGGGAGGATGCTGCCATAATGCCAGCGGTGTCCCCACCACAAGTATTACAATGTTCCAGCCGGGCTGACGAGCGGGAACTCTGTACTACAAAATTTCCGCCAGGCTGACCGGCGGGAACAGTGCTACAGTACCGCTCTCAGATCCCTTAAGTGAGCCAAGACCAATACTGTAGCAGACTAGCACTCTTGGAGTGCGCACTGTCTGCAGACAGTGCGCATTCCAAGGGTACCCGGCAGGGGGCCCCTACACTGCCCTTGGGCATGGGCAGTGCAGGGGTCCCGCTGTGGGCACTGGCTTTCCGCCAGCCTTTTCATGGCGGGTCCCTGCCATGAAAAGGCTGGCAGAAAGTTGAGTTGTAATCAGCACGGCAGCGCCCAGTGCAGCACAGTAGTGGCTGACCACAACTCAGACTGCTGATAGCCCATTGGGAACAATGCTCCTAGCAGGGACAGCAGTCTACATGCACTCCCGCCCTCCTGTGTTGTAATGTGAAGGTTGGACTGCCTGCAATGAGGCAGTCCAACCGTCACTGCGAGGCTGGCAGTCTCATGACCACCAGCCTCATAATCAGGCCCTCAGTTTCTGCCGCAGTTTGAGGCTCACTGCTGTCATAAGTTCAAGACCTGGAGCAGCACTATTTTACCACCTTAGACAGTGGTAAATGGTTGCTTGTAACAGGAACCTTCAAGGCACGTGCTCTTTTGGGCAGCAGCATTTGTTGACATACGTGAAGTCAACAACAAAATATAACTAAGCAACATACATGAAGTACCATAATAAAATGTAAACATTAACAGGGGACATGGCAATAAAACACTGATAACCTCCACTGGCTGAGCGCCTGTTTTTAAGTGCCTGAAGTGTGTAGAGTGAATTAATTTTCCCAATATTTTGTGGAGTCGGAGCAAGAGAACAGCTCGGAAACCATGAGCAGAGTTTGTTGTTTTCTGTTTCTGACCTGTGCTATCTGAACTAGTGCCCTTAATGGAAGAAATTGGGTTAAATGAATTCACTTTATATAGAAAAGGTACGTAAAACAGGCACTCAGCTCTGCACTGAGCCTGCGCAGCTTAGGATCAGGCATTCAACGGTTTGGGAATGTTGTTGAAAGATGGTTTGCCTGATCCCTCCGCAGCACATACTTGCCTTGTGTGTGAACTCATGAACTGAATATAAAGTCTGAAGAACATACTTATTCCTTTGTATTGAAATCAGTTGTTTTACGAGGAAAGATTTCTAGTCTTTTTTTTACAGAATATACAGGATTGCTTGTGTTTGAATTTCTTATCTAAGCATTTCATCAGTCTCAAGCCCAGTCCAATATTGACCTTATAGGGGTCTGCCATCCTCGCCCAAAAGACACAATCCTGAAAATGTTATCACTACTTTGTCACCACTTTGACTGAAACACTGATGCATAACCCAACATCATACATCTTTGTATGCAATTTCTAATTACATGCTGGAAAGAGGGCATTTGGTACACTGGCATATTGTGGAGAATATCTAAATTGTGATTCTTGATTCTTGAGTGCACACTGTCCGTGTACTTTGAGATTTATGTCCTAAACCCCTGAATGTCTGTGCTATCTTTATTTGTTCTGAAATATAATTTTGAAAACACATACACATGCATGTGTATAGATTCATTAGTTTGTTGGTATATGAGCTAAATAAGCATTTAACTGAGTTGGATGTTACGTTTGGACATCTTAAGTTTATAAGAACATCTTGTCGATAAAATTATTCTTAAGTAAATCCCTTGTAGTTACCTTTACTTTTGTACTTGTGCTTATGATGATACAGCACCTGAATGGGAACTGAAGCAGAAGTAGGACACAGGTTTACCATGAGCAACTTCAAACTTTGAACACTGGCTGTAAGTGGTCGTCCATTTCTAAACACTGTAGAAAAGAGAACCATTTGATATGCTGACATGTAGAGCAAGAGACCAGTCCGGATAGCATAGTGAGTGCTTGTGTGGAACCTGATATGATCTGCCATTGTGCCAGTAATGTTCAGTTAGCCACTACTTACCTGACTAAGAATACGACCACATTTCTTTCCTGTTTTTTCCACTAATTCAAAAATTGGAAAGTTCCAATTGTTTAGCTCCTTCATGATAGAGTCCAAACCATCCATGACAAGAGGCTCTGGAGCGAGAATTGGCTTGTCCTGCATCAAAGAAGATTGGGTTAAATGGTTAATCTAAAGTACAGTGTTATTTCACAAAAACAATCATCAGTTATAGAAGTTTTGTAATACTAAGAGTTCCTAATTATGATAGAGCCACAGAAAGGGTTTAAGAGGAATGATATTGTATGATTACCCTTGCTGACATGAAATAGTACTTGCTATGTATCAAACAACAGGATTCTCAACAATAGTCATAACAGGCCTTCTTGTAAATCTCAGCAATTTCCCACAGAGCGTAAACAGATAGAAAATGCAGGACAAGAAGAGAACCATTACTTTGACATACTAGCTATGAATGCTACCAGCCCAATTAGTCTAACTTCAAAAGTGGACATCCTAAATCTCGACTAATGAAAATTTGCATGCATGCTCAGTTTCATAACACAGTTCATTACATGTGCATTTACAAAAGTACATTCGCAAATCTGTGTTTGCCTGGAAGTGTGAATTAGTATAGAAAGAATAAAGGAGGGCAATAGGGAATTCCCATTGTATTGTGCTGCATTCCTTAGTCATTAAAATAATGCCTGAGTGAAGTATGGTTACCCACCCATCAAGCACTTGAGTCTACTCAGAGAACAAGCAATACCTACATATATTACAAGGGAGTTAATTTTGTACAAAGTGAAACTAGTCCCTGAAGCCTACCAGTAGTATTGCCAAGTGGGTTGTAATAGTCAACCTCGTCCATTTAAATGCCATTAAATATGCCTCTTTCACAAATAATTTAGTCCCGAATCAAAATGTTTTTTCTTTTCCCATTTGTGACCTACCACTGACTTAAATGTTGCTTAGTCCTTAATATCTGGGCTTAAGTCACACTTAAAACGTACAGAAGTTTTGTTTGTTCGATCTCTAGTGTCGTTTAATCCATGTTAACAATTCAGCTTCACCCAAATGAGTATTGTGTGGGGCAAAAAAATAAAACATTTTAGGGCAACTGAATGTACTTCAGTAACATTACCATAAGCCACACAATATATTGCCTTCCAACTCTTCCCAGTATGTACCTTTCAGTTCGGAAAGAAGGTTCTCCTCAGTGCAATACTCAGTGATGCTTCTCCATAGGCCACATGTCGTTGGGGGTTACAATGAGATGATCCAAATGTCAACAGTGCAAGGTTGTCAATGCGAAATGAAATGCACGTGCCTCCATTTTGAAATATCATATCCTATTTTAGTGGCCCAACGCTATATAAAATGACAATATATGTTTTCAGAAAAATAAATAGAATTACCCCCGGTGATGTTAAAGGGTGCAATATGAGACTCTCCGGCCGGTGCGTCCGACAGATCGATCCCTTTCGCATCTGTACCGGGTCTTTTGTGGAATCGGGCTCATCGTCGTTCTGTACAATGTCGCTACTGTCGCTGTTGTTGGTTTCATGAGTGCTGTCATAGTCTGAGGTGGTTTGCGCTGTGTCATCTGCAACACAAACCCAACTGCTTATTGTGAGACCTGATAGAGATCCAGGTTGCTGTGAATGACAGGCAGTCACATTATTAAGACAGGACGAAGAAACTCCACGTTGCAGGCATCTGTCACTCTTACTAATCCAGTTATGTATTATATGTACCATACCACATACAAAAACATGTTAATTCGATCTCTGCACGTGTTCTACTAAGTTTGAAGTAAAAAAGTGTTCCCTGGACAAGAATTCACCATGGATCTTGGCAATGCATCTATGCAACATGGTTAGAGCTTAAAAAAATATACTACAATAGGCCGTCACAGAGGTCAACAAAGTGGTAACTACCATCATCATTGATACATATAACTACAGTTCAGGCTCGATTCACAAAGGTAAACTTTCTGGAATTCACAAAGAAATTTTTAAAGTAGTATCTTTAAGAGTGTGGAGTCTCCGCACTGGTGGAGGAGGCTCCGCGTATAAAAAGATAGGCCGTGGTTAAGATACTACTAGTAAAATTCCTCTGTGAATAAAAAAAAAAAGTAAACTTACACTAACATGTAAGTTTATCTTTGTGAATCAGGACATTCGTTTTTACCATGGCTGCTCCACCCTAGCACACACAAAGAGAGAATGGGGAGGTACAGACGTGAAGAGTTAGACAAAGACATTCAAAGTATATTCGTCACATCTGATGCAGAATTTGAATGCTGGTTAAAGACAGAGAATGTTATTGCCATATATAGGCTGACAATGGTAGGACAGAGAATAGATCCCTGTGGGACAACTTCATTAATAATCACAAGGCTTGAAAGAAAGTTTGTAATTTTGATGCATTTGCTCCTTTTTTTCTATATATGACACAAACAGTATCAATTGGAGTGGGTGGGAGTAGTTCAGGGGAGGGATGTTCATGACGTCTCAAGATGTCCAACAAGTGAGTCACATTAGATCATGTATGCCCCACATTAATCCTGTGGAATCCTGCCACACAACACCGATTTTGCACTGAATTGACTGCAATGGACAGTCTTACCTGTCTGCATGGTGCCTCAGGCCTCTGGAGACAGCTGCAACTAGGCTGGGGCTGCAGGTTCACGGGGGCCGAGTTGCTCAAGCAACACAGTGGTGACACATGCAGTAGGACCTGAGACGCCCAATCTGAAGACCTGACTCTACAGTGAGTCGAGCCATTGGGGGTCTTCTGAGTGGGGACATGAGCCCAGAGGGATTGAACTTGGCCACGGTTGAGTGCATTATGATTGGCCCCTGGGCTGTGACTCCTGTGCAAGGGGATGCCATGGTTGCCAGAGGTGGGGCGGATGGGCCTCCCCCACGGTCGAAACACAGCCGAGGATGGACTGGTGTGCAGTTTGTGATCTGCCATGCCTGTATACCTGTAAACCTGGCTCTGCCTGAACTTATGGTATAAAAAGAACAATTCCCTTAATACATATTCGCGGCAAACGCAGATCCTGCATTCCTGGTCCACAGTGGAGTGATTGGGATGTGTTTTCCTCCTCAGAGTTGGCCTGCTGCGCTCTACCACCGTTGTCACTTTGGAGGGTACCGCTGAACTGGCAGCAGCGTGGTAAGTGGTGTGACAATCGTGTAGCTGTCATGTCAGAGCAGGAAAATTAACCTACACTGTCTGATCTCCTTCTGGCCATTCAAAATACCAGAGACTCGCTAGAAACAAAGACAGAGGGAGTCACAATTAAGGTCAACTTTCTCCTTGTGGATCTCACGAAAATAGTGGATCAAGTAATGCAATGGAGGGGGATATTGCAGGGTTAGGCACAGATGGACCAACACTGAAGAAAACAGGGACCTCACTTAGGACGCTGGTTTTGAATCTTGAATGTAGTGTTGAGGTTGCGGAGGGCCACACTCAAGGAATAACGTGCAGTTCCTGGGGTTTCTTGAGCTAAGCAGAGAACATATTGCCCTAGGCGCTCCCTCCAGAGATGGAGCACGTATGAATTTCGGCCCGCTCTCTTTCCCCAATGTTTGTGATGAAAGAACGGAAAGGGCGCTGACTTCTAGACCACTGTGTGGTGCTCCGCTGCATTATGAGTTCCTAAATTACAGTGAGAGAGAAGTCATTCTCCAAGAGGTACATCATCAGGTCATTGCAATTTTTCTAAACTGTACCAGGAAAGTATAGGAGCAACAGAAAACATGTATAGCTGAAACTTCGAGCACTTGGTTTAAAGTATATGCTCCTTTACCCCATACCCCTTAAAGTACTGCAAAATAAAAAAAGCTATTTTTTTTACTCCTCGCCCGAAGTCTGGATTTGGTTGGAGTGCTGCAAAAGAGTGACCCTTGGGCAGTCACAGAGGGCTAATAAGATCCCAAGAAGGAGTGCATGACAAGGGGCAGTAGAGACCTGTTTGGTCTGCAGAGTGCAACAAGTGAATACATCCAGCCAGGGTGACCGTACACCATAGCATGTAATACAGGACGTTGGAATAATGGCTAAAGAAGGTATGGGTGGAACGATTTGACCCTGGGCTGCCAACACAATCATTGAACATGATAATGTTGAAAAGGACAACCAGGACGTGATTGACTTAGACCCCGTATAATAAGATGGTACCATTTGAGGCATCTTGAAGTTTGGAAGAGAGGTGAGGGCCTTCACCTCTGGCAGAAGGTCCCTTTGTGGGCATACTGAATCCCATAGGTCCTTGCATTCACCATATATCCTTTGAACTATGTATGAGATTGGACACATGAATGGGGGTTGAGAACTTCTATTTCTTAAATTTATGATTATTGCAATCACAAGGGTGGGTCATCCCTCTCAGTAATATTGCTGGAAGTCAATGAGCAGTATGGTGTACTGGGAACAGGGAATTGTGTTCTTGGCTCTGCTGCTTACATTATACACTAGGTTGTCACCGTTGGGAAGTTATTTCAATGGGTGGGAGGGCTGTGTTTAGAACAACCCTCTGAAGGAGTGACTCCCACAACCATTGAACGGGTGCCACTATTTCTTTTTGTTGCAGCATCGGCCTTTAGGGAGGAATAGAGAAGGACAAGCTTATGTGGACTGGAATGCTTTGAATTTTTGTTAACTTCAGGAATCTGATGTGTGCTTAGATGGTGGCTATCCTGAAACACCATATGCCCCCTTTTCCTGGGCCAGGTTGCCTTACCTGCTACAATTGCCTTTGATGCTCCTGTCTCAGTCAATACTCCCGATTCCTGAAAATGGCAACTTATCTCTTAGGATATTAGAGGCTTAAATCACTACCCCCAAACATTATAGAGTGCTTGATTACCTTAAAGGATGGGGTGCCCAAATCGCATTTTTGTAAGACACACACCTGCTGAAGCTGGAGATTGATAAACTGTGTAACTAATTAAGGGGGCATATTGTAGCAGTTTGTCATTCTTCATACTCACATGGGGCAATGACCTGGATTGGTGCTGCAGTTCTGTTCCAATGTTGGATGACTATTTCAGATCCTATGGGCCGATATGTGTTGGTGCGTGGCACACCGGATGGCACAGATACATGCACAGTGAGTATATACATGCCCATACAGATGACAAGGAATTATTTTTTTTAGACAAATTATAGGTCAAGCAGCCCCACAGTTTCTATGGGTGGGTAACTTTAACTTTATACTCTATGGTCAATTGGACAGACATCCACCTAGAGATAGAACGAAACCACAAATGGAAGTAGTATTAAACGAGTAATGGATGACATCTGCTGGATTTAGAACCCGTCAACGTGCCAATCTTGGTGCCTCTCTCTGACTCGTAAGACCACAGGAGACTTTAATATATCCTAACCATATGGACCTGTTTGAGAAGGGTTGGCACTGAAACCCACCTCTCAGACCATTCTTCTGTGGCGAGGGTACTAAAGCAGTGCCGGACGATTTCCAGGATTCCTTTGTGGCGATTACAAATTAAGGCACTAACGGAATATGTGTCCCATATTTGGAAAAAGGTTTGGCTGAAATGGGCAGTAGGACATGAAGAGCATCTGAAGATTATGAGAAGAGACGAACGGTTGACTGAGGAGCTTGCTGAATTTGGCTGAAATGCTTGTTAAATTAAGAGATCTTCTGAACAACAGGCAGCCTCGAATCAGATTATGTATTTTGATAAATCGACTGGAGAGACATAATGCGGTTTTAGCAAATTATGTTTACTGTGGGTGATTGTAGGGAGTGTGTAATGTATGGCATGATTAGGTAATAATTGTATTGGTGGTGTGGGAGATGTTACCACTTATGGTTGTATACGCACATGTATACTGATGTGTTTCAACTGTTTTTGTCTTTATGTTTTCTGTTTCCTGATAAAACAAAATAAACATTATAAAAAATAAAAAAAAAGCAAGTACCACTAATTCACATTCTCTCGGTATATTTGTAATTATGGCAAGATTCGCCATGTCAAATAGAGCTGAGAGGTCTAGAAAGATCAGGAGGCATGAGTCACCTTGATCAAGGATACAGAAGGCAGCATCAACTATTTTAAAGTTCCAGTGCTGCATCATGCCAGAAACCTGTCTGCATCTCATCTAGTAGGAAAAAAAATTCAATGAAACACTTCAGCTGGGACTCAGTGCATACCGCTAGTTTTTAAACTAGGAACAGGACGTAGAGATAGTAGGAATGTATTCTGTTGGATGAGCCCCTTCTATTATAATATGAGGTGAGACTCATCCTTTTGTTTAGCAATCAGAAAATTATCAGGAGGGAATGAAAGGGGTGTTTTGATAAAATAGTATTTTTCTGTTATTTTATGATCATAAAAGCTCATAAAAACATATATAAAGGAATGCATAAATAGACAACGTGCAAAACAGTTAAACACACATTACAAAATTAGTAAATAAAAACTCAAATAGAATCCTCTGAAAACAACTATCGGATTATAAAAAGGCAGAGCCAGCCGCACAATTAATCAAGCATGCACTCTCTTACTCTCAATACAGCTCTTTAAAAACAACACACTTTGAAAGTAACATCATTATCAGATAATAGCTGGAGAAACAACAGGGTCGGTCGTGCTTGCTTAAATTTAAGGATCTTCAGGAAAGGCTTAATAAACATTTTCCAAGGCACAGTGAAATAACTACAGAACAAGATGAAATAAAGGGTATCCTTGGGAGACTGATGGTCGCAGCCACAGGGACCCATGGAGTCCAGAGGGCTCCGGCCCCCTTGGTGAGGCCAAAAGATGTTGAATCGTGTTAAATCTGAATCTGGTCAGTGCGAATCTGTCCCTATCACTGCTCACACTAAGCAGCTATGGTTCCATAGACCGTACAGTTTGTAATAGCATATGCCTCCTGACTGTGGGTTTCAGTAGTTCAGTCTGCTCTCTGTAAAGTGCCTTATATTCAAGAAATGTATCTCTAACCTATTTTATCTCCGCAGTGCTCACAGTCTGAGGCCAACAGAATAAGTCCTCCCTCCCCAGACTACTAAAGACACCCTTGATATAGGCAATCCATGGGATTTAGTGGCATTATCCGAGAATAAGCAAGCCTTCAGAATCAGCCTATTCAGCTGAGATTCCCTTCTTGTCCACATCTTGATCCAGCATATCAGCGGCCTAAGAACAATCTTATCAGCTATATACTGGACTCCTAATTGATCATGCACAGATAGAGTCAGTGTGCTGTGGGGAAGGTGCAACACCTGCCTTGAAAACAGGTTTTCCACAGGCTGAATACTGTCAACTCTTGTATATCACCACACCTCGCTGCCATATAGTAACTTGGAGGCACACATGGCCCGATAAACCTTAATTGGGGTACTGGGTGGGCGAGACTCCAATCTCTGTGCAAATCTATGAACAGCGGCAGATGCCTTCAGCACTATTGCCTTACTTCCAACCAGGGACTTCCAGTTACTAAGACAATCAAACAGAACCCCAAGATACGAAAAAACAGGAACTTTGGCTAATGTGTGCAAGCCCACCTTAAATGTTTTTGATTAAATACGTCTTGGGCCCAAAACCATCACATACGATTTTGTAAAATTAACTGCGAGATCCAAACTGGCTATAAAGTCAACAAACGTATCTAGTAGCAACGGTAGACCTACTACACTCCTTGCCAATAGGACTGCATCATTTGCGTATAGTAAAACTGGTAGCGATCTCGACGCCACCCTCGGGCAGTCTGCTCTAAGAGACAAGAGAGCTTGCTCCAGCCCATTAACATATAACGTTAACAGAAAGGAGGCAAGAATACATCCCGGGAGCAGACCTCTGCTTGTGGCAAATGGCTGAGTACACACCTCTCCAGAGAATAATGAACAGAAGCTGTTGTGTGGGCATGCAGATCACTCAACAAATGAACAATATTAGAGTTGGCCCCTAACACAAGTAGCAAGTGCCAGAATTTTCCATGGCTGACTTTGTCAAATGAGGACATTAATTTCATGAAGGCAAGAAGGATAGGTTCGGCCTTAGCAACATTATACTTATTATCAAATATAGATTAAGGCATTGGTCCGCTGTTGATCTGCCCTACCTAAAAACCATACTGGACATCAGAAATACTGTTCTGCTCATCAGCCCACCACATCAACCTATCAAGCACCACCCTTGCCATAACCTTTACCTCAGCATCGTTCAGGGAAATAGGCCAATAATATGAGAGTTGTCTTTGTCCCCCTTATTAAAAATGAGAACGATTATTGCAGCCCTTGTCAAAAGGGGGGCCCAAAGTTCAATGTCATCCAGAAACAAATCCGGAGGGATCGCACCTGGACCTTTGGCCTTGCTATGTGATAGGGCCCGAATACCCTTGGGCACCTTCTCAAGGGTAAAATAACATCTGGTCGTCCTCCAAAAGATGTTCCCAGGGCAGCATCCACACCCACCAGCTCACCATTTTAAAGCCCCTCAAAATGTGCCACCCACTGGGCCTCATTTATACGATGGCATAGAGCGGGATCATTATCACTAACTAGACCTGCCAAAACAGAGTGCTATCCCTCACTTCACAGGCTTGGGCTAAATTATTCTAGGTTCTCTCTTTCCGCCTGGCCTTATGGTTGGCAAGTTCCATTTTTATAGTCCCTACTGCAAGCAATAACAAAGTCCTTATCTCTAGGGACCATCTTCAGTGCTTCCTTCAATTTAGAAAAGGCCTAGGTGCATTTGTTATCAAACCATTTGGACTCACAGGGCCTGTCCTGCCTTAGGGGACATCAATAATGTGGACACCTTCTGTGAAATGCCCTGAAAGACACTTAAAATTGGCCCACTTGCGGCTCTTGGATCCAGACAAGTGAAAAATGAAAAATGAATGGGCTCAACTGGGGACCATCTAACACAACTCCCCTGATCTTTGCCGGAGAACACCCCTGTGTCACATGTAGGTTTCTAGGGCCACTACCTATCCCAATTTACATTAGTGAACGGAGATTGTGATGGCTAAAATAACTATGCACAAAGCTAACATTATCAAAACATGAAAACAGGGAGGCTGACACAAAAACAAAATGAACAACAGAGGCACACCCCCTCCCCCTAAAGGTGGGTAAAACATTAGGACTGATTCTATTGATAAGTTTTTTCAAAGTGAATACCAAATTATGCTTATTTAAGATGGTGTTTAGCAGAGAACCTTCACTGGTATGCACCAGGGGTAGGGCTTCCCCCAACATACACTTAGACCTACTGTTAAAGGGGTACACAGGGTTCACACATAGGTGACAGTTAAAGTCCCCCATGAGATTTATCTTATAAAGCCCCTCCCTCGTGCCTGACAGGGTATCAACAGCAGAGCTTAAGGTACTGAAGTTGGTTGGCTCCTCAGCTCAGGCTCTAGCAATTTAAAAGCTAATTAATACAAATGACTCCAAGCCCTGTGCAGTTAATTTCAGCCCTTGTAAAAATGGTGAATCCCAGCCAAAGTACTTGATTCTCCCACACAAGTCCACAGAAACACAAGTGATCAGACCACCTTCAGCCCGCCCCACCTCCGTGGCCACTGCTGCCCCACAAAAAATGTTTTATATCTTTCCGAAGGGTAAGTGATTTGACTCTTCCTACATTTCCTGGAAGCATATCACTTGGTATTGTCTTATAAAAGCAACCCAGTTAAAATCATTAAACTTGGCTGACAAACCTGCAATGTTTCAGGATACCAAGCAAAACTGATCGGATTTAATGGCTGGGGCAAAGGAAGGGGCAACAGCAGGAATAAGATCAGACGGGGGGGGGGCACAGCAGATTGAGAAGGCGTAGCTGGACGAGTCAGTCACAAAGTCCAGATTACTTTGTGGGGCGACTCTATCCTCAATCCTCAAGAACAGGGCACTTGGCAAGTCAGATAAGCGCTTGTCCAAACTGCCCACCATCGAGGGATCCAACTTTTGTATATTCCTAAGTACCAATTCAGGTTTATAAAAGAAGCAGAGAGGAAGGGCCTGGATGTTAGTTGGTTTGGTCAATCTGCAAGAGCCTATGGTAGCCAGGACATTAGCTACAATGGTGGGTTTATTGAAACTGATTATCACACAGACCCCATCCCATCTTTTCACTTCTTACCCTATCCAACTCACCCTTCTTACTATTTTGACCGAGTTACATTTCTGCATCCCCAAGTTATAGTGATTGTTTATCCAGTGTATCACCTTATTTTTTTAGTTAATCAACTTATTTCAAATCAGGGTAAATGAAAGGTGGCACATTCCCCAGGGTCACTAAATACGGCTGTAAATTAATTGCAGTTCCTGAAATGGAGTATGGAGAGTCTGAAATAGGGGCAGCAACACAAGAGTCAGGGTTTGTTGTACTGGTAAACTGATGTATATTGGGAGAAGGGTCCAGCCTAACCCCACTCGCCAGCCCCGAGTGGGAGGGGGCCGAAGAGCACTTATGCAATACATCGTGATATTGTGCACAGGGCACAGGCCCCTCCCCTTTCATTGGTTCCACCAACTGGGCCAATTTTGCTTCATTAAGTAATAACCTCTCATGAATTGGGGCCATGATGTCATTAAGGGTCTCAATAACTCCTTTCAACGAGGCATCAGACAAGGTATACTGAGAAGTAGAGGGAGATTCAAAACCTTCCATTTTCATGCCCATATTGCGCAACACAACCCACTCTTAGGAGCAAGACTCCTTTTCCTCCGTTTCTTGATGGGGCTAAAACCAGTTTGCGTGGACTCAGAAGTCAGATCCAGTGAACAGCCCACCCTCTCAGGCAGTTTGTTGGGTGCTGGGGCAGCAAGTAAAGAGTCCTCCATCAAACACTCCACCTCTGAGTTATATGCAGCTCAAGATGTGAAATCTCCCAGCCGATGAGTGGAACAAGCAGGGATAGACAGAGGTCCATCCCCGTATTGATAATCGTCTCTCTGCAAGTTCAATTTCCTTGAACACTCCCCACACAGCCCCTGCCAGAAAATCATCAATGGTGGAAGTACACAAGGCCACATGTGGAGACATGGGCTTCAAGGAGGGCATCTTTCTTTACCCCATACTCTTACAGGTTGCTGAGCGTGGTACCGGCAGACACATGCCCCTCAAAGGCAATTGCAACGAATGCCACCCCGTGACACACCAATGATGCGTTGCACCCACACTGGAGATTGTTAGACCAGGGATGAGAATGAGCAGAGAATGAGCAGAGACAAATGAGGGCAGGCACTGTGAGAGGAGTGAGGAGTTGAAACAGAGTCAAAGAGCATATAAAGCACAGCAAGGCAAGTTGGAAGAGCATGTTAACACCTCCCAACATAGGTCCAATGTGCGACCACATCAAAATAGTCCGGGAACAGGGAGAGATTCACCTCTATGTAGGAGAGAAAAAAAAAACACTCACCACTAAAAGTCCTGGATAAAAGCTCAAGAGGGGTGGCCAACCCGGCGTTTTCCAACAGACAACAGGCACAGATGGGCCCGGTCTTCACCTGGATGTGCACCTGGGCATGTCCCACGCTGCAGGAGTGACGTGCTGGCTTTAAGGCACCCGACTGGTGCTGCAAAACACTCAGGCCTCCTTTTCCCATGCTGCAGTCTCGAGCTTGTGGCCCTTGAAGTTCTGTCCCCTGCACACCTCCAAGCAAGAGATCATCCTGCGCTGTGGGAGAGAAGTGCTTGCTTTGAGGTGCCTTACTGGCACTACAAAATGCACCTGCCTCCTCTCCCCGCACTGCAGTCTGGGGCTTGTGGTCCTTGATGTTCTGCACACCTCCAAGCAAGAGAGTGTACCTTTGTAAATCTCTTTAAGAATGATTGTGGGCTTGATCTTAAAGAGGAATGTTTGATACTGATAATTATTTTGAGCAGTTCTGATTTGTAAACGGCTTTCAAATTAGACTATATGGTTTCAGCTTTTTGCGGTGAGTTGCTCAAGTCCGTGAATTTCACATTTCACATTGTGTGTACCAAGTAGGTTTATGTTTTTATCTTCTATATCATAAAGGTGGAGAACTCATTGTATCTTTCTAAGAAGATGTTGCACCAGTTTTTTGTTGTGGAATGTTGCCCTGTTTGAAACTTTCAAAAAGTATTTTCAGGAAGTTTGGCTTGGTCCATCTTAGTTTTTGTGAGTAAATTGAGCTTCAGAGATATATTTACTATTCTTTCACAAAATCCAGGGCAGCAACTAAAGTTGAAAGAGAGGGAGCAGAAATGCTCAATATTTACAAAGATATGGAGCATTTCTGTTTTCTCCTTGCCAACACACGCGCCCTTGCAACATAGTGTAAGGGTGTCTTTGTTACAGGCAGGATTGTTTTTGTGCAGGAAGGAACATCTTACTGCAGAAAAACAATACTTCATATTTCACCTTGCTACGTCTCTCTGAGGAAGGCGTAGCATTTTGACTCATTCGCAAGTTAACTAGCTGTAGTAAATCTGAGAAAGCACCAAAAATTAATGGGTGGATGGATGGGAAGACCTCTCAAGTTGAAATGTAATGTACCGCAGCTCAAACAGCTGTGTTGATGTTACATTTCTTTACAGAGACCCACAAGGTCACACAAATCAGGCCCTGCATGGCTTTGCAAATTCAAAATAAGCCTTTGTGTTTCCCTACGTCATCTTGCGCAACAGAAAGGCTTACTAAATCTAGGCCATAATCCGTTCAGCTTCAAGCTGAGCAAGGTTCTCATGAGAGGGGGTTTTGGTTTCAAATTCTTTCAGTTTTTGTTTTGTGTTTGCTCATATTGGGTTCTGCCTTTTAGATTATTATTATTATTCTTTTTAGGTTTATGTATCAATACTCAATTTTTTACTTTCATTGAAGTGGACTGTAAGGTTGTTGACTTGATCAAGTTCTTCAAATCGCTTGTGTATTGCATTTTGGCTTCTAAATTCTCCCTGTGTGATCGGTTTTAAAAAGTAAAGGGAGAAAAGGATCAGGAAGTGGTCTAACAAGTCGACTTGGGTGGTTGAGCCCATTTTGACTCTACCTTCTTTTCAGATGACTAGGTCAAGAATAGCTCCTTTTGTGTGGGTATGAGTTGAGCAGAGTTGTTTGATAATATTTTCATTAGGCTTGGGCAGAACTTGCTGAGTGTTACTCATCGGAATTCCACAACGATACCTAAAAACTCTGCAAGATTCTGTAAAGTTCTGCAAGCGGTGGAATTCTGGTACATTGGGCTGCTCCTGCTGATTGTTAGTGCCGGAAGCTTATCACGCCCTGTAAAATCAGCATGAATGGTACCACACGCCGCAAGAGGGGGTGCTACTTCTTTCTTGCACTCAAGTACTTTTTCTTCTCAAGCAGCAGCTTTCTGAAAGAGTGCGGCAACTTCCTCAATGTGAGTGGTAGCAATCTGCCACAAACGCCCGCAGTGAGAAATCTTGCCGGGTGGGGGTCTAGCGCTCAATTCTGACGCTTGCACTAGCCAGCTTAATGGTGACTGTGTATGAGAAAAAAACTGTGCCAACTTCTGGCTTTCTAGAACTCTGTGCTCCAAGCAGAGCTCTGAGTCAGCAACAATCCAGAAACTCCACCAGAGGAGTGGTGTTTACTGTCCACCCCTAATTTTCATGTAGAAATACTGATATGTAGGTTTCTTTACCATAACTGCGTTGGAGTCTGTACTCTTGAAAGAAAATATTAAATGAATAAAGGAGGATTCTGTAGTGCATTCTAACCAGTTGTTCCACAAAGTCTTTTTTGTCACCTGGTAGGTCATATACTATATGGAGCTTCACTGGCATAATCTCTACTATTTTATTGAGATTGAGAGGCATTAAAAGCTGGAGAACGGGCCAGTGGAATGTGTATTCACGCATCTTATGAATTCTAAGACCCACTGCCATGCCTCGCCAGTTCTTTTTAGTCTATCGAGGTGGACGATGCAGAAATGAATAGGGATCAATAAGTCCAGAGCAGTAGAGATTTCTCATTTACAATGCCTCAGTCAGGAGTAGCAGGTCATGTACATTAGAACTGATTAGATCTGTAATTCAATGTAATGTATTAATGCTGATCAACAGGGTGTTTTGTGCGATGTTATTAATATGGGACAATACTTTTTCCTTTCAAGTCAGGATTTACCTTGGATCTCCCTTCCATTTGTTGTTTTTATTCCTTTTTTTAGTCTTTTAATAGTAGAGATGATATGGGTTGCTTTCTGAGATAGTAATCCTTGTGTTTAGTCATCCCGGGCTGTCAATGCTGTACAGCGAAGTGCAGATCTTGCGTTGTGTAACAAAGAGTCAGGTTCACCAGAGTGGGCAACAAGATCTTGGCACGAATACGCACTTTTGCGATCACAAAAAGGGGGACCTCCACTGATGCCACACCAAGGGTGCAGGACCTGAGGGGCACCTCTTGTGGATCAGACACTCACTCCAGCAGAGGCTAGCAGGGTTCATGCAGGTCCAGTTGCAGGTCCAGACAGCAGGACAGCTGGGCAGTGGCAGGGAGCCTCTGGAGATTATGTCCCAGTAGGTCAGAACAGCAGGTCAGTCAGTCCATCTTTAGAGTCATTGCAGCCTGGGATGAAGAGTGAAGGTCCAGTCTTCCCTCTCGGCAAGCAGGGCAGCAGGCGGCAAATTAGCAGGGAAGCAGAACAGCAGTCCTTGTGGCAGCAAGGCAGCACAGTAGTCTTTCTTCTGTAATATCTACAGGTCCAAAGGTGTACTGAAGAGTTAGGTCTGAAGGTGAATTATTTATACCTGATGCCCACTTTCAAGTAATAGAAGGTTCTGCAAATTTCCACCTCCTAAGAAGCTTGGAATGTCCTGCCTCCCTGCTCTGGTCCCAGCTTTTCTGGGGTCACAAAATACTACTGTCAAACCCTTTGTGAGTGTGCTCAGGCAGAGCTTCTGTGATGTGCAAGTGTGGTAGGTGACAGCTCCTCCTCCTCATCAAGGCTGAGATGGTCCATCCAGCCAACACCTATTCCCTCTTTGTCTCCCTGTCTGTGAGCAATACACGAAAAACAGTCGCCAGCTATACCTAGCCATGTGACCCAACATGAAGGCTGCAGGCACTAAATGGTTAGAACAAGAAAATACTAACTTTCTAAAAGTGGCATTTTTAGAATTGGGACCTAAAATCCAACTTTACCATCCAAGAGGGCTTTAAATTACAATTCTTTAGACACCAAAGTCAAAATTACAGCCTACTCCCAACTGAAAGTTATCACTATTAAATGTAAAAAGTTAACCCTAAGTTATCCTATGGGAGAGGCAGGTCTTGTAGCAGTGAAAAATTAACTGAAGAGTTTTTCACTAGCAGAATATGTAAAGGTTAAACACACATGTACAACTTTTTCAATACAGTGCACCCTGCCCTGAAGGCTATTAAGGGCCGACTTTCGAGGTGACTTATATGTATTAAAAAGGAAGGATTAACCCTGGAAAAAGGTTCATTTTGCAAGGTCGAAATGGCAGTTTAAAACTGCACACAGGCTGCAATGGCTGCACTGAACATGTTTAAGAGGCTACTTAAGTGGGTGGCACAATCAGTGCTAGAGGCCCACTGGTAGAATTTAATTTACAGGCCCTGGGTACACACAGTACCACAGTACTAGTGACTTAAAAGTAAATTAAATGTTCCATTTGGGTGTAAGCCAACTTGATTATGTTTAAAGAAGGGTGCAGAGAGCAAGCAATGGTTAACAGTGGTAATGTGCGAAGAGTCCTAAAAGCCAACAGAAAAGGGTTTAAGAAAACAAGAGGGTTAAGGGAAAAAGTTTGAGAATTACCTTGCAGAAAGGGCCAAATGAAACAATTTCCATTCTTTCTTCTTTCTTTTATTCTCTTCTTTTTTCCTTCTTTTCTTCCATTCATTCCTTCCTGCTTTCGTTCATTCTTTTCTTCATTTCTTTTCAATTCATTCCATAATTCATACCTTTTTTTCATTCTTTCCTGCCTTTCCTTCCTTTTTTCTTTCATTCTTTCTGTTTTCTTTCATTTATTTTCTTCTTGCTTGCCTTCCTTTCTTCTTTACTTCTTTAATTCTGTCTTCCCTCGGTTTCTTCTTTTTTCCCTACCTTTTTTCTTTTTTCATTCTTTCCTTTTTCTTTCATACTTTGTTTCCTTCTTTGCTTTTCTTCCTTCGTTCTTTCTTTTCCCTTTTCATTTTTCCTTCTTTCCTGCTTTCTTTGTTTCTGTTATTATTTTTTCCTTCCTTCATTCCTCCTATCTTATTCTTTCCTTCTTTTCATCTTTATTTCTTCCTAACTCATCTTATTTTCGTCCTTTGTTTCTTTCTTCTTTTCTCTCCTTCTTCCATTCCTTCTTGATTTCCTTTCTTTTTTATTTTCTTTTTGCTTTTCTAGCTTTCATTGTTTCTTTCCTGGTTTCTCTTCTTCATTCCCTTTACATTTTTCCTTTTATCTTACTTGCCTTCATTCTTTCTTGCCTTCTTCCTTTCCTGCCATCTTTTACTTTGTTTTTCTTCTTTCCTTTCTTTTTCGTTCTTTATTTCCTTCTTGTTTTCTTTCTTTCTGTTTCCCTCTTTCATTATCTCTTTCTTTCCTTTCATTCTTTATTTCCATATTTCTTTCTTTTGGCCTTCTTTTCCTTGTTTTCTTTCCTTCTTTCTTGCTCTTATCCTCTTTCCCTTTTCTTTCCTTCCTTTTTTCTTGCTTTCCTTCTTTTACTCCCTTCTTGCTTTCTGTCCTTTTTTCCTTTTATTTTCCCCTCTTTCTATCCTTCTTTCTTTCCTCCGTTCTAAAAGGCAAGAGGCTGCCAACCAACAGCAGGATGACTGACTTTTTTAGGGCGGTTGTACAAGACCTTTTGATTTTACTAAAAGTCTATCTATGGCATAGTTACTAATAGGCGATTTCAGACACTTTTCATCTGTCTGTGGTTGTGTCATTCACACTCTTCTTCAACCCAGTCAAGCATGCATCAAGGGGCAATGCATGAGCCCACTTTAGCCACTGGCTGACTTCACTATGAGTTATGGCATGCTACCCTTTCACAATGAGCAAATACACATAAAATAGTTCCCTTCAGTGCCAAATATTACTAAGGTAATGTGCACTTTTTTAGACCAAAAATAAATTTTTTGCCTTCTCTCAATGCTTTTTTTTTTTTTTAACACTGACAGACATTCAGCAGCTTCTTGAACAATAAAGGTTTGGAGAAACCAATTGAAAACAAAACAAGAATTGCCAAAAGGCTGGCAGACAGTGCCAGATCATTTGGCTTTGCCAATGCTTGTTTTCCCTTTCCCTTCTCCTAGGTACAGGCAAAACAAAGCCAAAGAAACGGAGTATGGTGGACAGTGCCCAGGTAAGTCCCACTCACACTGTTGTCTTGTCCTTTCTTCTCTACACTTCTTAGACTGAAGTCTGATGGTGTGCTGGCTGTGGATATGTAGAGAATCACAAAAGATGTGAGCTTGTCTGCAAGATAAGCAGAGGCGCTAGTTGATGGATTTGTACAAAATGCAGCTCATAAATAGTGTGGCTGGCATGGGAGTTCCACTAGGCAGTGTTGGCTGGTGACTAAAAGCAGTGGTGGGGCACAAATACAAGACGGAATTGCCCCTTGTGAGTGAGCCTCACTACGCACTTATTTCCATTCACCTACTCACCCACTGCCTTTAGTCGCCTACCCATTCACTCATCCACATTGTCATCCACTGCCATTCACACAACTCTTATACACAGACACCCACATTTTCTCAGCCACTCAGTCAAGCCCTGCAAACACTTATTCAAACAAACACACATTGCCTCACTCATCCAGTATCCAGCAATTTTAGTGATAAAAGCTACACGTTTATTTGAGCTGCAGATTACATGTTTAATATGACATATCATGTCATTAGTCTGCAGAAGAAATAAAACTAGCATAACTAGCCATGATAAATTACTGGAACCATTACTGCCTTTGAGAGACAAAATCACCTACAGAGGCAGTGAAGGGAAGGGAGAGGAGAGCTGAGAGAACAGATTTTTTTCTTATTGTCTGTAAAAAAGATAGAGTTCCAACTTACTTGTGTGCAGGGTTGTCTTTGGCATATTTATGACTTGAGGTCTTCAGGTCACACTCCTGTCTCCCAGAGCGCCCTGGTTGGAGTTATTTATTGTATTTATTCCATTTCTTTGCCACAGACTGCTTGTAATGCAGGAAAAGGGGATTTTGTATGTGCAATTCCACATTCTTTTAATAAAGTGTGGCATCTGGTACATAACATGCTAGAGTGGGGTGTGGGTGTGGTCAGTAAGGCCTTCTGATCACACCCCATCATTTGAGTATATAGGAAAGGGTGGATAATAATATCGGAGTGGCTGAACAAAAAACGCTACAGGGTGGATAATAATATCGGAGGGGCTGAACAAAAAACGCTACAGGCTGTTTACTATCAGGGCTTCTGGTGGGGGAGGAGATAAGCCAGGGACATCACTGCGTTCTGAGAAAACGTAAGGGCTTTGCGTGGGCAAGCCCTGTCAGCCCTACTGTGCAGCTTTCAGCCACATACTCACACAAGTGCAGTGGGGCTTTTCAAAGTGCACAACTTTCACTCGGAAAATGTTGTGCAGAAAATATTTTAAAATATGTAATTAAATATATGCTTCACTAGAGAGGCCAGAAAAGGCTAGGGGGGCAGCCCCTTAGCCCTTGAACACCAGCCGCCCCTGCACTAGGATAGGTGTGATGTGATCACATTTCTTGAGACTCTGGTTGACAACTGCCGTGGCACTCAGTTTGTAGCTTTAGACATTTGTTAGATTAAACTGTTCAGGCTAGTAGGCTGGGTGAGGCCTTCAGAAGCATACTTCTATGAATGATTCCTTCTTGCCTGCTGGTGTTTCGTTTGTGGCAGAAGATGCCATCCAACATTTGGAAGCTCCGATTCATAAATGACAGTAATTCTCTTAAAGCATTCTCATTGCTATCCCAGGAATTTTGCATTTGCTCAAAACATTGTGGAAACACGTTTAAAAAATCTGCAAATAAATTGTCACAGACAAGGTTATTTTCCAACTGAGTGTTACAGAAGCATTTTACCTGATTATCAAAGTACTGAAGGCCCCTTAATGCAGCACAGGACATGTGCCCCTGGGGTACCCTCAAGTAGTGTTTCCTACTCAATGACATGCCTCAATAACATCCTTGGGTTATCTGTATTACATTTATTCTATATCCAATATTTAATATCCAAACTCCAAGATGTAATTATACTGCTGTAAGTTAAACTGATTTGATGTTAATTTAATGTGTTACTGTCCCCAGATTTAAAACTTAACTGGGCTTACACTACAAAATGAAGCATGTTTTATCTGAGTAGAAGCTTATATTCAACTGCTATAAATGTCCACTTATTTGCGCTTCACAGCTGCAAGACTTAAAAAATTAATGTAGCCACGTTGATAGGAAATAAAGTGGTCACCAACATCAATGTGTACATAAAACCAGGAGTACACATAAATGAAACAATCTGTGGCTATTAAAACTGAACCTCTGCCACACTTTTCCGCCCTGGAGATTCCTCAAGAACATGTTTCAGGGGCTCACACTGAATGAAGGGAAGGATTGTAGGCACATGATATCAATAGCGCAGCAGTTGCTGTGGCAACGGGGCCCTGGAGAATAAGAGGATCGCTGCACCCCAGTTCCGTCTGTTATTTATTACGGAGTCAGATGTTATGGGGATCAGTCTGCTTTCCTGCATAAGAGCCTGTGGTACCCTTGCTGCCACACTTTTTGACTGACCATTCTTGTTTGCTAATGTAATCGGAATTGTAGTTCTCGATCGAATAAATCTTATGTACACCTAAATTCGTTAGGTGGCCATGTTTCATCTTCAAAGTTATTGCTACTCCATATTGCAAATAAATTACCGATTTGATCAAATTCAACACATTTTCAGTATTGAAACCCGAGCCAACGTGGGTGATTTAGATCAGTGGTTCCCAACCTGTGGTTCGGGGACCCATGGGGGTCCGCGAAGCCTTCTCAGGGGGTCCGCGAGAGCTTAGAAAATTAAAAAATATCAACAAATATTGACAAATCAGGTCCCCAGCTTCCAGTAATGACTCAGGCGGGCGTCCCCGGATTCGAATGATGATTCAGTGGTGGCCCCTGGGTTCCATTAATGTTAAAGTGGGGGTCCACAGAAATCAAAAGGTTGGGAACCACTGATTTAGATGAAAAAATAAACAAGTCACGCTGTTTCTATTTAAATAATAACACACAGATATTTATGACAAATGGATTACCTGTTCTGCTTATAGAAGGTGTTCCAACATCACTTCTGTCTAGCACCCTTTCGGCTGGGATAATTTGGTTGTATGGCCGTCCACAGCTGCAAAATAAATTAAATGTCAGACGTACCTCTTGTACACTGGCACCGTCCCATACATTAGGCAGAAAATAAGATGCATCTTACATTTCAAGGTGTGCTGTGGTGCTTTAGGCAGCATACTGTTTTAACTATGAAACTAACGTTGTGCAGTGAATACATCCTAATGTAATAAGGAGCACCTTCATGTGTATTACAATCTTAGGTGGATCAGAGTACAATTAAAGCAGTTAGTAATGTGTGCTCCAAATATATATGTTCACAACAAGACATTCTCAAGTTAAACTGTAGAAAACATTTTCTAACCACATGATCATGTAGAGAGAAATGTGTTCATTTCCATAGATAACAAACAGACATACAGAAATCTAAGCCTGCTGTTCGAATTTATACTAAGACGTTCAAGGCATGGACAATTTAAAAATATAAAATGGGGTACACAGCACGTCAATTGTGATCACACGATGACAGATGTAATATTACAAACTGACTGAAAAGATGATATATCACTGTGGTAGCAAGTGTTTATTCAGATATCTAATAGAATAAGTGAGTCTCAATTTGGCATATATAGATGACGCATACAATTTATCAGATGTAAAAAGAGGGTACTGAAATGAATAATGGCCTGGTGTCTCTGGGGCTATTCAAACTCGCGAACCCTGAAAGTCCGGCCAAGGGTACGGGATATGCAGACTCAGCTCCCACCTGCATTTCCCTGATCAATGGGAGGAGCTGTGAAGTCTCCCCACAGCTTTCCTTTCACCGTTCCTACTCCTCCAATGCCTACCATCGGCACATGGCCTCAAGAAAGCCATTACATCCATTCAGAACTGGTTTTAGCGCTGGTGACGCCTGGTACAACAATCTTTTTTACCACCCCACCCCCCTAATATCACCTTGTCCACAGATTCCCTAAATATCACAGTGCCCCTCATCTCTCCATAACCCCTCTCATATGCTTTTCATTTGTTTTATAGCATTACCCATACCAGTGTAGGGTGTTAGAGCACTCTACATTCGACGAACATTATACAGAGACAATAAATCCTAAATGTATAGGAAACATTACATAAAGCAGTGAGGATTACAAAGTGTAGAAATCACATCATCTATAACAGTAAGCAGAGTGTTTGGTCCCGAGAAACACAAACTCAATATTTACAACACACCACAGTGGTTGAGGGTTGGCTTTAGTTGTAAGAATCTATCTCTACCCAAAGTAACCCTTTTTCACAAGATTAGGAAAATGAAAAAACTTAGGCCCTCATTATGACACTGGCGGTCGGCGGAGAAGTGGCGGTATTACCGCCAACGGGCTGGTGGAATTTTTTTTTAATTATGACCATGCCGGTTACTGCCATGGTCATCCGCCACTTCTCCGATCCGACCTCCAGGGCGGAGACAGCCGCTGGGCTGGAGACTTGGGTCTCCAGCCCGGCGGCCATCACAAGACCGCCGGCGGTATCACTACCCGGCTGACCGCCATGGATTTCATGGGGTTGGGACCACCATGAAATCCATGGCGGTAAGAACTATCAGTGCCAGGGAATTCCTTCCCTGGCACTGATAGAGGTCTCCCCCACCCCCGAGTCCTCCCCCCACACCCCCAAACCCTGCCACCCCCCAAAGATGGCAGGACCCCCCTCCCCACCCGTACCCCCAACATTGCTACACAGACACACAGTGTACACGCATGCATACACCACCAACACACATACCAACAAACATGCCTACAGACACACACAGTCATACACGCACACATCGATACAGACATACATACAGACAGACACGCACACATTTCCGAACACACTACACTCCCCACATGCATTCATGCACTAACACACCCCCTCTACATACTCACACGCACACCTCGATGCATGCACACAACACACAACACACAACACCCGCCCACCGCACTCCCCTAACGGACGATCAACTTACCTGGTCCGTTGATCCTCTGGGAAGGGACGGGATCGTGATTCGGTGGGCGGTGTTCTGATGACGTGGAGGTGGAGCAACCTCCACTTCCCCGCCGACCGCCAGTATGGCTGCTGGTGGCTCTCCGTCCGAAAAAAGATGGAGGGCTGCCAGCAGTCATAATTTGCCGAGCGGAAAACCTCCTGTACTGGCGGTCTTCAGCACGGCAGTCTTTCAAAAAGACCGCCGAGGTTGTAATGACCACCTTAATGTTCTAACCTATACTGTGCATATTGCCTCTGGCTATTTGATAACAGTCATAGATCAAAGTGCTATATTGGGATTGTAATTTATGAACAGCAAGTAAAAAAAGAAGCTCCGTGACAAAAGCAGTAACCCAGTAGGCTATCCACACAAAATTCAGTTCTATGACCTGCATAGTACCTGCTCTTTGCAGCAGGCACATTAACTTTGCACTACTTAGAGATTAGTCGAAACTGCTATTAAACAAAACTCTAATCTCGCTCCTACAGGAACATTGTTCACTAGAGTTATCTTGACATTTTTATTGTTGTCTGAAGACTGCAGGACACACTAACTCTGCAGCAGGTGATTGTAAACTCATAAGGTATTGATAATAGAGTACCCCAGAGGTCAAGGCCAGGTGCTGCTGCACTGGCAACACCACCTTAAAGCCAACCCTGCACCCATTTATCATCTCCCGCTAGAAGGTGGTAATGGATGCAGATTAGGGGGTATTATTCGCCCTCCGAGAAGGGGAGAAATACATGTAGATTTGGACCGGTATTCCCAGGTCATCTGTAATTTCCAGTTCCAACAGGGGGAAACACTCATAATCCTTGGATTTAATTTTGGGAATAACAGCTGGAATATGAGTTTCTGGTTCTGCAGTATCTTCGCACCTAAATTCAGACAACTGATAATGAGGAACATAGTGTCAATTCATGGGATTCTTCAGAAGATGCATTCAGAGCACCTCAGGTATTATGTATGGCCTATATCTTAGTTCCTTGGATACTGCAGTATCTCAGATACCTGCTAAATGAGGATAAATAAGGACAATAACAAGTTTAGTCGTAAATTTGCTTCAATTCGTTATTAGAGGCTGGGAGTAATTGAAGGAAATTGATAAACCCAGGTATTCAATATGGAAATATTCGTTTTACATCTCTTCTTGTACTCGTGGCACACTTAAATGTTAGTAACTCATTATCTTTCCTCCAAGCTGGGGCACCATCCAGTGGAACTTAATTTTATTTAAACTTATTTTCTAACTAATCAGTTGCTGGCAATTGTAGCTAAGATGAATAGGGGGACAGGTGATTTTGTAAGAAACTTTATAAAAAAGACCTTCAGGAGAATGTGTATTAATAACATGAAAATTTAATGTTCTAATTCCAGTTTTATGTGTACGATCATGAACAGGTGGGCTAAGGTGACGACTGTGAAACCCGCTTAAACAATACGCTGTAAGCAAAAGTGAAACTGTGTAACAGAGAAATGGCATGCTGTAAAGCCTTACTTACCTGTATAATCTGTGTGAAGCTTGTACTGACATGGATTCACGTTTTGCAAACTCATCCCGTTTGTTGGGCGTAGAGGTTGCAAATTACACCAGGACATAGGGCCTGGTTTAGATCTCTGTGGATGGAATACTCCATCACAAGCATGATGGATATCCTGTTCGCCGTATTACCATCTCCATTGGATATAATGGGATCGTAATAGGCAGATGGGATATCCGTCATGTTCGCTACGGAGCATTCCATTCACCAAGATCTAAATCAGGACCATAGTCTATACTATAGATTGTGTTTTTCCTATATGAATAGAAGTAAGAAGGTGTAGAGAGGTGAAGCATGTGTAATGATAAGTAAAATATATTTAAAAGACATTAACTTGTCGCGTGGGCTCTCATTATTCTAAATGAGACTACTAGATTTCTAGGTAGTAGAATCTATAACGGTGTGGGGGACTGAGTCTGACCCACGTGTAAAGAACTCTGTCACCCTAAATCCGGTTTTTGCTCCGGCTAACTAGCAGTGCCTCATTTCTCCCATGTGGAAGGAATGATTTGGCAGCCGAGCGCATGACATCTTGGGAACTTCTCAGGGAAGTCGTGGTTACTCAGATCCAAACCAACTCTCTTATTTCCAATATGATCTCATATACAAATGACAAAGACAGTATAAGTTTTATATAATGTTTTAATAAAACGACTGTATTTTAGATATTAAGGCGTGAGCCGCAATAACCAGAACGATACAACACAGTAGGATTGTAATAGTTACCAGGAGAGTAAAACATAAAAACAAAGCTATCATATTGTCAAACAGTTTCTACTCTCCCTCTGCTTGTTCTATCTAGAGCACAGCATGTTAAGCTTCTAGCTTGCCTATTAGAATCACTGTGGAGACATCAGCCCTCATACCTGAGCAAAGACCTGTGATCTTGGTTCAGCATCTGCAACGAGGCAGTCAGCGTCAAGTTGTGGTTCCCTGGTCGGAATCTCCCTCTTGCGTGTATTGGGACAAGGAAGTGATTTTATAACTATTATGTCATCATGATCACAAAATGTCCCTACGCAGGAATGCCAAGTCTAAACTCTTACCACGTCTATCGGCAATGTACCAGACTGTATCCTTGACTGAAGCACAGAGTAAATATGTTATGGAGAACTCCAGTGCTGAAGTAGGCAAAACAGTGTGATATGAATAAAAAACAACACCGTAGAACTGGCTATTTGAAAAATAACAGTACGAAGCCTAATAAAAAGCATGTAGAGCAAAGTACACAGAGGCTCTAAGCTGTCAGTAAATGAATAAAATATATTCAGGGCAAAAGTGCACAAAGGCCTAAAGCCTGAAGCTAAAGCGCAATGAATACGTAAAACTAACCACACTACACCCTCCCCTTGTCGGTAGCAAGTGGTTCCAATAATATAAAAGGATGCCCTAAATATAAACAATACCTAAAATAAATTATTTCGACAAGGTGAGAAGACAACAAAGTCATAAATTTAGGTAACATGTGATCATAAAGCCAAATTCAATATAGTGTCAATTTCGTAAAAAATCCAATCGTCAGATAGAAGCAATAGAACGCAGGAGTTCCTCCACTTCCATATATGTCAATATCGGAAGATCCATGCCACAAAGTACCATGGAGCAGGTGTGATCCAAAGCCCCAAAACCATTCAGGGCGGCACCCCGTGCAGGGCCTATGAAAGAGACAATACCATCTTCCTCCAGGAAGGGAATCTCATAAACTGCCTCACGAAGCAAACGTATCCGTAGTGCACAAGTCTGGGAATGAGCCCTAATCGGGAACATCAACAGATCAGTATCGACCATTGGAGGGCGCTGCAATGAGAGACAGAGAGACAGTGCATGTTCAAACGAGCACCAAAGGCATCGAAACACGGGTTGCACACAATCCAAAACCGGTCTGAATGACAGAGACCAGTCGCACTCCAAATGTCCCAGGAGTGTCGCTCCAAAATGCTGCATCATGCGTTCACGACACAGCTGCGCTGATGGGAGCAGCAATACAGGATCTCGTCGTGACGGGACAGCCATTGCGAAAAAATAGCAACAACAGCAAGACTCCAGCCAATAAAGCCAAAGTAATCGGGAAACCCCCAAAAATGCTTCCGAAAATAGAATGTATAGCCGAAGGTATCAAACCGAATATGGAAGAGAAGGTATGAGCAAAACCAACACCAACGACTTTGAAAAAATGTGCAATACCAGCAGTGCTGGATGCATTAAATATACGTCCCACAAGTTCACTGAAGTGATTTGGAAAGTTAGTATTCAAAAGGGACTGTATCTCCGCCGATGACCTTGCCACCTGAAGTGCGTAGGTTTCGCTAGCAGATGTAAGGGCCACATGCTTTTGAAACAATAAAGCTTTTAGCCGACTCAACTTGTCGAAATCAACCTTGGAAGTAGCAATATGAGGCCAGATGTCCGCTACCTCCCTAAATTGAGTGGGGGGAAACAACACATTCCCGCAGCACGTAACGGCCTTGTTGACAACGACGATGTAAACTATTCCGGCACGCATGCCACAGCAGCGTTCGCTGTTAAGAACAATGTAACTGCCGTTAGAAAGCACCTGGAAAGTGTTTTTAATAACCGGGACTGGAACTCCCTTCAGATAACAAGCTAAGTTAGCAATCGAAGCGTTACACGCCCCGTGCAAGGACAGCTGTTTACAAACCATTGAATGGCTGACAGAAGCTTCGCATTCGCTGCCGCTAAGAAAAACCTCCTTCAAACCATTAACACATCTGTACTGAAAGGGAAGGTCCCACACCTCGTGTATGTAACTGTCTCCCAATAGTTCATATCTACCCACCGGAATGTGCTTCAAACACGAAGTAAATTGCAAAGTAGAGATAGGCAAATTAATAACCCCATGGATCAACCATTCAGCTGACGGAATCTCAGCTACCGTGAAAGGCAGTTTCTCTAATTTCTCAATATTTAACATAACATATGTTGCTTCCTTTTTAGCCATCAGTTGTTGTTGACGAGTCAAATTAAAAGAGATAAAGATCTCTCTGGCACGAACGTGCTGCCATGGAACGCGACCCGCCTTCAAGGTCTGAAGAGTCCAACCCAGCTGCATGATGGACCGCGTCTGACTCTGCCCATGATATAAAGAAGACATGTCTGATGTAATAATGTCAATGGCAGAGGAAACAATGCTGTCAATCGTGTAAACACGTTCAGAAAGGGTATGCATGCCATTATCAACAACAGACAAAGTCTGCATCAGATTTTCTTGATCAATCTGCCTCAACCGGGCTGCAGCCTCTTGTTGTGAAAGCTTCCAAATCTCATTATAAACCTCGTATAAGAACCTTTTCTTCCGTGGTACTTTGGGACCTTACAAAAAATCTTGTAAATCAGTATTATTAGACAGTAACATGAGATGTGACTTAACTGCATCCAGCGTGGATTACTTCAACCATTGCTGACAAAGCTTTCCCACACTGTATGTAGTTATAATATCAGAATGTTCTGGTGAAACGTAACGAGGGTCTGCCCTACTAGTCCTGAACCCCCCTGAAGAGGTGACAAAACGTTGATGACACATATTAGTGTCTGCAGGCCATAATAACCACCCGCCTGGATGTAACGATGAAGTGTTAAGCGTACCATTCTGGACCCAATGTGTAAAGTCCCTGAAAGTAGCATTCACATAGTGCTGCCAATTTTTTAATTTAGAAGGGACAGGTATACTAGGCAAAGTCAACTCCCTAATCGTCGCTAAGCCCAAACAGCTAGTCTGTTGTACTGTGTCATTGAGGAAAATCATCTGCACAGGGATAATACATGCTCTAAATAACGTGTCCCTGCCTTGCATTTGCCAATTTTTCGTACCCCAAACACTTTTCAAGTCAACAGTTTTGAACCAGTATTCATATCCCTCGACCGACAGTTTAGATACAAACAAATTGGAATACAGTAATTTAGTATCGGTCAATAACATTTGCTTATTAGAATACGGTGTAACTTTAAAATAGTAGGACCTAGCATTACGTGGATCATGCCCAGCAAAATAAGCAAATTTTTCATAATACGTTTTTGAACTCCCTTGTGGAGGAGTCGAGCAATGTTCCCATTGCACATAATTAAACATGGGCTTAGGGCTACTAGCTCTATGAATAAAGTGGTGTCCATAATAGTTGTAACAAAACATGTCACCATGATTATCTCTAAACTGGTAAGCATCTTCATCGTCATAGACAGTATAATATTGCAAATCCGTTAGCATAGAATCTACTGTCTTCACATCCCAATCATCAGAAACAATGCCAGGTATAACAATATCATTCATTGATAATTTGAGGACATACGGTATTTGAATCAATTCAGTGGGACCATATATATCAAACATTACTTTATCCCACACAATTCCATCCGGAACTGGTATAGCAGAAATGTTCACTGTGGACAAGTCTCTTCGAACCATATGAGATGAAAAATGCGGTTTTAACACAGTCTCCACGTGCTCAATGTCAGATCGATCAGGAAGAAAATGACCATGTATTATCAGAAAAAAAGTAACCACAAATCCCAACCATAATAAAATAGTCATCACGGCCAAAAACAGCCAAAAATAGTTCCAAGGAAAAACAAAATATGTTCGTTTAAGCCATCCCAGCAGCCGTCGTGGACCGTGGACAGAAGACATCGAGGACGAGGAGCCGGACCGATCATTATCAGCGTCGTTGAAGCAGCCAGAAGCAGTTCTAGCAAAAGGTGCAACTGTGAACGAAGAAGCAGATGGAGGCTCTCGCCGTGGCACGCTATAAACCACATGTTCAGAAACGTCAGTAGAACGTACAGCAATTTGATCACAAGATTCCATATTAATCGCCGTCGGTGGAACAATCGCAAGATCATCATCCACCCTCCCCAAGCTCGGAGAGGAAACAGTGTCGGTGAAAATCACCTGCAGCGGGACCTCTTCCCCAGTAGTGAGAGGGATTCCGGAACTACTGGGTGTCCCTCTTGGTCTGCTGTGCAGAATCGGCCACATGTTGTAACTTGACATTATCAATGGAAACAAAGCGATTTCCTTTGGCCCCTTGCAGCCGCGGTAAAATCACAGTTCTCGTGCCGCTTACCCCTAACACAGGGACAGGTTCTCGATAAGAAGGACCAAATTCTTTTTTAACTGCGACCTTTTCACGCACTAGATCCCCAATCCTGGGTATCCAACCAGTAGGTGTTACTGGCTCATCCTTAATTCCTGAGGAGGCAGCACTGGCAGAAGAGTTATCTTCGCGGAATTGTTGTAAATCCTGAAAAACAGTGACACGATCATTTATGTCAAAGGGCGTATCTGCCGCCTCCACACCAGGACCATCTAGATCAGGAACATACATTTGTGTTCCAAACAGGCAGTCATATGAAGTACGACCCCCCAGTGACCTTCTAGGCAAGTTATTAAGTGCTCTCTGTACTCCATATAGGTGGGGTAGCCAACCACGACCCGTACCTATAACTCTGGCCGTTAAGGACTGCTTTAAATCACGATTTAAACGCTCCACAACAGAATTTCCCTCGGGATGAAATGGAGACGAGAATTGGAGTTGGACCCCCAACGAAGCCATGGTGTCCCTGAATGCCTTAGAGGCAAAAGCAGGGCCCTGGTCCGAATGAAAAGCCGCAACTGCAAATATATCGACAAAGATGCGCAAATCTTTAATAACAGTGCGAGCGTCAGCCGAGCGTTGTGGCCATACCCATACAAATCTGGAGCACGAATCAACAGCAACCAATATATATTTGTATGCACTATCTGGCGTCAGCGGACCACAATGATCCAAGTACACACACTGTAATGGTTTATTTGAAATCAGAAGGGGCGTCTGATGCGGGCGTCTAGCCGACGACGCTTTAATTTGTTGACAAACGTCACAACAAAGGACATATTGCTTCGTCTCTTTATAGAGACCAGGCCACCAGTAACGAGCCTGTAAAAGTGAAATCGTGGCAGCCACCCCAGCATGTGCAGAAGCCACCCCCTCATGTGCTGCAGAAATCAATCGAGGTCTCTCAATTTTATTGGGAATTTCACGTACACCAATGTCTGGAATTGTAACAGTAGCATTTAGCGCACCATTCAAGCAGTAACTATATTTTGAAGGAAATCCTTTAGGAAAGGGCGTGCCATCAGCCGTAGCCTTTATGGCAGCTGAAATTTCTGTGTCTGGTTTGGAACTCGAATGAGTCACTGCGGCCACAGTGGCGACAGCCACTGCCGATTTCGCGGCTTCATCAGCCAAAGCATTCCCAGCAACGTGTATTCCAACGCGCTGGTGTCCAAGTGTATGCACAACATGGACTTTAGGAAGCGTTTCCTTCAGATCCGGAACCTTACCCCACAACATTTTATGCTTAATGGTGTTGCCTCTAGTATCTCTGAACCCATTCATCTTCCAATAGTGTAAATATTTGTTGAAAGACTGCACACAGTAGTAGGAGTCACAGACCAGCAAGGTTAAAAGTGCCGGATCCGCGTGCCCCAACGCTAACAATAGAGCTTTGAGCTCAGCCAGCTGTGCCGTGCAATCTCCCAAGGTTTTAGTATAAGTATGTCGGGGGCAGAACACTTCCCCCTCCATAGTGCCGCTCACCACCGCACATGCAGCAGAATACTGTTGTTTAGTCCCAACCGCTGGTTGCGCAGAGCCATCAGTATACATGACCACTTCATATTGGTCAATAGGCAATGTACCAGCAGGAACAGGGTATTCTATTTCGTATTGAAGAAATTCTTGAGTCTGCAGTTTAGGGTCAAATACATAATCTACATCAGTGGCTGTCAAAGACGTAGCCCATTGTATCCATCGCGGGTGTAAAGCTTTCGAATTAGGAACACTCGCTTTTGTAACAGCCTCCAAGGCCGGAACCGGGGAAACGACAACTATGCGTTGACCCTGGGCCAGCGGTCTTTCTTTAATAACAGCCATCTGTACTGCAGTGAGAATTTTCTCAGTTTGTGCAAAACGTTGCTCTGCAGCAGAATACAAGTGAGACTTGTATGCAATCGGGACAGTCTCCCCTTCATTAAAGGTGACATAAGTAAACCCAACAGCCCCAGGTATCACCCTGATCACTAAATGTGTCTTATTGTCCCGTGTGTGTAAGTGTTTAACTGCTAAAAGATCACTCTGTAATTCTCGCAGTATGTGTGTATGTTCAATCATCCAAAATGTACTCGAAAAATTCGGGCGAATCAACTCTTATAAGGGTTTTATACGCGTTGCATAATCAGGAATGTAAGTTCTGCCAAAATTCAGAAACCCCAACAATGACTGGAGCTTCCGAACCGTATTAGGAGGCTGCAATAAAGCACATTTCTCCAAAAAATGTGGCGCTAGGCTCTTGCCCTCACTCGACAACTCATATCCCAGGAAAATGACGCTGAGGAAGGCAATCTTTGATTTCTTAAAATTAAACTTATAGCCAATATCGGCAAACCCCACAACAATGCGCGATACACGCCTTAGATGTTGCAGAATCTCATCATCTGTCAGATATATGTCATCAACATATGATAATGCTTCAGGGTCGAACTCATGCAGCATTTCAGTTACACGAGCCGAAAACAGTCCTGGGCTATTCTTATACCCCTGAGGCAAACGACAACATTTTTTCTGAGAGCCAAACGCACTGAAACAGGTATAGTCCCGACTCTCGGGCGCTATATTCTGGCAGAAAAATCCATTCGAGATATCTAATGTTGTCTTGTATTTTCTACGCACTATATTATTCATAAGCGCTGCGCTGTGTGAATTCTGTATTGCATATGTGCGTGTATGACTATTTAAATGTCGGTAATCCACCACTATCCTATATGAATGGTCCGGTTTAGCAACCGGAAACAAGGGATTATTCATCGGCGAGACACAGGGCTCAACTACACCCTGATACTCCAATTGTGTAAGAATTTTTCTAACCGATGCCCTAGCTGCAAATTTGATAGGATATTGCGCTTGTGGCTGAGGTTCGCTCTTTATCGGAATTACATGATAAGGTGATTGTCTGTCCCACCCCACGTTATTTCTATACAAGGCGGGAGCCTGTGCCAGAGCCCATGATTTACTATAGGACTCCGCGAGTTCTCTCGGAACAAGTGTAATAACCTCCTCCCCAACTGGACAGTCGCGAACAAAGTCAGGTGGCCAATCTTGTTCGGCCAACAGAACATCATATGATTTTACCACATGGTCCCAAAAAATGGCGTTTATAGAACGGTCAATGTCCCCTTCCAATCGCAGAGTCACTTCATATACTCTATCAGAGACACGCATATCCGCCGTCTCGACTTGTATGAAGTCATCAGTTGCTTTCACCTCCAGATGCTCTAGAAGACTCCGGCGAACTATTGTGACCTCTGCCGCGCTGTCTAACAGTGCTAACGCCCATGTCTTGTTCATCAAGAGAACTCTCTTCTTGAGTGGCATGTCTAACTGAGACAGCTGCCACTTTCTTCTTTTTAAATTGCTGTTTCTGTTGCAGCGGTTTCTCTTCTTGTTTAATAGAAACCTCCGCTGAGCGTTGTGAATCCTGTCTCGGTTTCACGTACTCCGTCCTCCGCTCTGACCGCCCACCTCTCTCACTTCTCTTTTCCGAGGAGTCCTGAAAGGAACGAGATTGGCGTGTATCAGTATATTGATATCTATCAGGCGTCTTCAAAGTATCCCTATTCCTGAGATTATACTTATTCTGTGGGGTCTCCGGTTGCGGAGACTGCCCACCATCTTTCTTCGGTGTTTGCTGTTTCTTTTCCCAGCGCTTTTTCGAACCCTCAGGTTGTTGCTGTTTAGCATTTTCTTTATTATTTTTACCCTGTAACTGGGGTTTTTGTGGTCTAGCCCCTAGGCTGTCACGACCAATACTAGAATATGTTTCCGCTATTATTCTCGGAAGCTCCCGCTCCTGATTAAGCAGCGGTACATCCCGAAGACGCATACGCACTGCTAGTGCTACTGCCTCTCCTTTGAGATTACTCAAAATAATAGAAGAAACTGAGGCAAAATTGCCCAGCAACTGCATGCCCAAATCCAAGGCAGGGGCAGCCCCATATTCATCCTGAATCTGTTTAAGTACGTCCGGTAAATTAGCTAATGTATGTGTACCGTGTGCCGTAGTGTAGAGCGCGGCAAACACCGTACCCCAGGTATTACAAAGGTCCACCGGAGGAACCATCCCGTACGGCAAACACATCGTCAAAATTCTATGTTTATCCTGAGGTCCCGTATGGGGAAATACTGCTTCCAGCGTATTAATTTTTTGCGCCAGCCAAAACGGAGTCTCCTCTCGTTTAGCCGGTACCTTACCCATAACTGAGTGTACAGTGGCCGGATTAAGACCCGGAACCACAGCCTGTGGGTGCGCTGGAGCAGCACGCGCTGCATTCATATTTAATGTCTGCATCACAAACTGAACTAATCGTCTATATGTAGCCGTTAATTCTGTATATAAACGACGAACATCAACCACTGCCAATTGAGCAACCGCAGGATGTGGTGTATATGTAGCCAATAAAGGCCAGGTAGGACCATCATTACTCAGTGGACCTAACCTAACTTGTGCTATTGTGTGTGGGAGGGCGCCATCAAGCCAATTATGGTGTTCTTGATAAGATAGAGGTGTTTCTAAATAAGCGTAAGCCCTGTATTGTCCAGGGACATTCGCAACTGTGTATTCGTGAAAAGTATTTGTTCCCCCATCCACTGCTGGAAATGCGACCCAAGAATAAAAAAGTTCCGTTCTATAGGCTGCATGGGCGTCCACCACAAAAGTGACTGGACCCCCCTGGACTGTCAGTCCATGTGTCAACAGATGTCCCGTGAGCGGATGTCGCATATTAATTGCTATGTTCACTACATTAGGATTCGCCATTTTATAAAAAACGGCTTCAGGTCAGAGAAGGCACACCAATATCGGGGTCTTTCCTTTCAAAGTTCAAGCTTGAACAACCAACCACTAAGCAATAGGAAGCACCTATGCCGTGGCGGCGGAAACCCTCAGCCCCACGGACGTCTCCGTATACGGAACCAAGGAGTCAAAATATATATATGAGACCAAGAGAGTAAGTCGGACCTAATCATTAGAGCCAGACCCCACGTTGGGCGCCATGTCGCGTGGGCTCTCATTATTCTAAATGAGACTACTGGATTTCTAGGTAGCAGGATCTATAACGGTGTGGGGGACTGAGTCTGACCAACGTGTAAAGAACTCTGTCACCCTAAATCCGGTTTTTGCTCCGGCTAACTAGCAGTGCCTCATTTCTCCCATGTGGAAGGAATGATTTGGCAGCCGAGCACATGACATCTATGGAACTTCTCAGGGAAGTCGTGGTTACTCAGATCCAAACCAACTCTCTTATTTCCAATATGATCTCATATACAAATGACAAAGACAGTATAAGTTTTATATAATGTTTTAATAAAATGACTGTATTTTAGATATTAAGGCGTGAGCCGCAATAACCAGAACGATACAACACAGTAGGATTGTAATAGTTACCAGGAGAGTAAAACATAAAAACAAAGCTATCATATTGTCAAACAGTTTCTACTCTCCCTCTGCTTGTTCTATCTAGAGCACAGCATGTTAAGCTTCTAGCTTGCCTATTAGAATCACTGTGGAGACATCAGCCCTCATACCTGAGCAAAGACCTGTGATCTTGGTTCAGCATCTGCAACGAGGCAGTCAGCGTCAAGTTGTGGTTCCCTGGTCGGAATCTTCCTCTTGCGTGTATTGGGACAAGGAAGTGATTTTATAACTAACATGTCATCGTGATCACAAAATGTCCCTACGCAGGAATGCCAAGTCTAAACTCTTACCACGTCTATCGGCAATGTACCAGACTGTATCCTTGACTGAAGCACAGAGTAAATATGTTATGGAGAACTCCAGTGCTGAAGTAGGCAAAACAGTGTGATATGAATAAAAAACAACACCGTAGAACTGGCTATTTGAAAAATAACAGTACGAAGCCTAATGAAAAGCATGTAGAGCAAAGTACACAGAGGCTCTAAGCTGTCAGCAAATGAATAAAATATATTCAGGGCAAAAGTGCACAAAGGCCTAAAGCCTGAAGCTAAAGCGCAAGGAATACGTAAAACTAACCACACTACAAACTGTTAAAATGTAAAACTGTGTGACTCACTGCTGGGGAGGTGGGAGGGCATACATGAATCTACAGCACTACAAACTGCAGACCAATTGCGCAAAGCAATGTTTTCCGTTTGCAGCATGTGCTGCTGTAGTTCACTTGCCCTGAACAGACCAAAAGGCAGGATGCCTCTCCCTAAAGTGGTGGCTTGCAAGCAGGGGCAGAAGATGTTTGGAATAACGTTTTAAGTAGAGTTTGCCCAATGTGTGCTGCTTGCCAGGCATGAATATCCACATGGTAATTTTTGGTAAAAGTGTGATTAGGAGACCTTGTTTCAGTTTGACATACGTCTTCATGTGAAATGTTACTTAGGAAAACTATAATGGCTTCCTTTTTCTGAGTAAAATGTGCTCTAGGCACAGGGTTCTATGTGCTTGGTGTTGACATAACAAATAAATACATCTGACCAACAATCTGGCAAGGTCTGCTTCGGAAATTGTCCTTCCAGTGTGGTGCAGGCCAGAAGCTACAAAGAGTTGCTTGGTCCTCCCAAAGGACTGGTTTCCCATGGATAGAACAGTTGGTGATGTTCCTATGGAATTACACTACTCTCTGTGGCACGTATGGAAGCCATCTAGTCAGTATCCCTCCCTGAGCTTTAACTTACCGTTGTGGAAAGGGGAGTTTAGTAAGGGGAGAAGGAAAGCAATGGCACAAGGAAGCCACCTCCCACTTATGTAAGGCAGAGCATCCCGACTCCAAAGAGAGATGCTGGAAAATGAGATGGTCCACTAAATCCTTCACATTTTCACCTAGAGGCAGGTCAGGGAATAAGAGGACAGCACGGGAGGATGGGGGAGGGGGTAGAGAAAGAGAGCGAGCGAGAGAGAGATACTAAAAGTGATGCTAGTCTACTAAACCTGATTTTCACTTACAAATAGAGAGATTACCTGGTAATGTGATAGAAGCAAGATCACTAGCACAGGTCCATCAGCGCCAGTCTGAGTTTTAATAAAGAGATGTAGAAGACACCTTTTGGAGACATTATCCATCTGGGAAAAGAATCACTGTGAATGGAAGCAAAGTCCTATGAATGGATGCAAAGTCCTACCAATGGTACTGACCTCTAATGAAGTAATAGGTTTTTTTAAATCTTTGGATGTCATAAAATTTGGAATGGTTTTTGGATGGTTAATTTTTCAAGACAGGCATTGACAAAACCCATCCAATAAAGTTCATAGATGGCAGTGGTAGGGGAGGAAAAGAGCAAGCGAATGCCCTTAACCAATTCAGCAAGAAATCATTGACCATGGATTGTGGGTGTGGTTACACGGAGGCAAACATTTGTCATTTTGAGTTCAGACAAATGGAAAACAAATCTACCCCTGTGGTCCACCACCAATGGAAGCATTGTTAAATCACCTGGGTGCTGATTACCCATTCATGTGATGGCCTATGCATCCTAATGAGCAGATATGCAAGGACATTTTCCACTCTCCAAACGTATTTCGCCAGGGGGATGATGTGAGAATTTGGGTGTACTATATGGTGTGGCTGGGAAGCCCTTTCGTGCAGTACGCTCGCAAATACCATCCTGGGTCCAGTCAGGTACTTTAACCTAAGCTTAGGCTCAACCCTGGGTAGTTTTGGCTACACGCAGTAAGGATTAGCAAAGGAACAATGTTTAAAGCATTTAACTGCACCAAACAACAGATTAATAAAGTCACACAACTTGAAAGTAACAAGACACCAATTTATAATAGGTAGACTTTTGTAAATTTTTAGATACCTTAGTTGTCAAAATCCACTGCAGGGTTCCAGAGATACAGATTTTAGAATAAATATTTTTTTTATCAACTGATAACAAGCTTAACAAAAAATGTGAAAACTTTTGAAAAGTTTGTAAAAGTTAGTTTGACAACTCTGACCAGAGTTATACAACCAGGTCTGGCAGGACAGAGGTCTTGGGGCGAGCAAGGATACTTTGGACAGTTACCTGGTCACCACTGAGTTTTTAGAGCAAGATCCAAACTTAACAGGATGACCAACAAAGACAACGGTGGAGTTTTACTGATGCTGAGCGATGCAGGCTTAGGATGCTCCTGATGCTGTGTGGTCAACAAGGGGGAAGTCTGGTTGATTCCTCGGTCCATAGGTGAATGGAGGCAAGGTCCCACAAAATGGATCCATGGATCTCGGGGTCCCACAAAATACTATTTGCAGGAGTCCAAGGGCTGCCGATGGAGACCTTTCGCTTTTGCAAAAGAGTGGTCAAGGTGTGAACATTTAGTGTAGGTTAGTGTCTCTGTTGGCTGACGAATCCGGTCACAACCAACACCCATGGGTCCAGCAGACATAGGTGCATTTTTTGGCTATCTCAAATTGTCCTTTGGGGTGGCTGGTGTCCAGTGGCGGCACAACATCTGCGGTGGCTACTAGAAAGGCGATTTAGGTTCTTCCAGCTGTATTGTTCCCAGTGCTGTTCTGAGAGGTCATCCAACTGACCATTTGAGTCTCTGCTTCAGATCAGGGGTGGGAATCATCTTTTCCTTAAGCCAGGCACACAGAATAAGTTCCTAATTCCACTGGCTCACAGTGCAGTAGGTGCTCTGGTGCCACACCCTCCCTTTGTGCGCTTATACAGGTGCAAGGTGGTATTCTCCTCGCCCAGTTTCCAAGCCCAGCGAGTACTGAGGGTCAATGTGCCAGGGCTGCCATATTTATTCCAGGAAAGTGCTCTGAGGAGAATATGCAGTCACTAGCCAAAGGGTCACTGGTTCCCCTCCTACTGATGAGCTTCCTGTGACGTATGGCACCTGGTCATCCTATTGTTGTGTAGCCATTTTAGATATAGTTTTATACACATTATTTTTTTTCGCAAACTAGGCCTGCCGCTGTGCACTTTAACCCAGATATATTTTATTAAGCTTTGTTTTTATTATTTTAACAATAGCCACATTTGTGGTCTTGTTTTATTTTCTCTGTTCTTTGCCTAGGCCAATACTGTGTTCTTAAACCAGGCATTTCTTTCACTCTGTGCTTTTCTCAAGGCTGCAGTAACATAGGTTGCCAGCAAAAGTGGTATGCTTTGTCTCTAATGTTCACAGTAGCATACACACTCTAACATGTGGATCCTTTCTTGAAACATCAAGTGTTTTATTATAAAACACTACTTTGACCCATGTACGTTAGAGGGAGATTCCAGCCAGATGACCATGAATGCATGCTGATTCTGAGTGCTTCGCTGCTGCTGCTTATGTAGACTACGGGCCTCTTGCTCAGGTATGGGGGATGATGTCTTCCCAGGGGAACCTGAAGGGCTGAATTAGAGCTTAACATGCTGTGCTCTAACATAGCCTAGGTAGGAACTATTCTTAAAAACCATAGTGACAACATGATAGTGTTATTTTTGTGTTTTATTCTCCTTGTCATAATTTTAATCCTGTCTTGCTTCATCGTCCAAGTTATTGCAATATATGTTTTATTATCTAAGATGCAGTTGCTTCAATAAAACCTTAATGAACTATATACTCTGCCTCTGATTGTCCTTGCATATATGAGACTAATATAACAGAGAGAAACGGATGAGATCTGAGTGACCGCGATTTCCCTGAGGAGTCATTTGTGTCATGCGCTCAGTTGCCCAATCGTCCCTGCTCTTGGGTGCAGATGAGGCACTGCTAGTTAGCCGGAACAAACCCGGATTAGGCCGACAGGTATCACCTGGTGTGCGTTCAGACCCAGTCTCCTGCAGTATAGGTGATTCTGTCGCCCAAATCCAGTAGTCTCATTAGGATAATGAGAACCTACGCAACACTCTAATGCCACATTCTTGCACCCTTTAAGATGGCTTGACCTTTTCTCAGTCGTCAGCAGCAAGGTAGCCCACCCTAGAAGTGTGACTACCTGACAGCAACACGCCCAAGGTAAAACCAGTTTGGGGGTGAGTTTTCCCTCTCTGGCCTTATCTCCATGCTGTCTACAGGAACAAAAGGCATCTTATTAAGGGGTGTTGGGCCGGGCGGTCCATCAAACGTGGCTTCCCCTTTAAAGCACACCACTGGGCTAACCCTCCGAGTGGCCATCCTACCAGAGGAAGTGGCACCTTGCTGCTGTGGCACTGCCTTTGTTCCTGAGCCTGTGAGTCCTTCACATGGCTCCCCAGGTGGTCAGAAAACTGTCTGTGTGTGTGAATGCCTTTGCAAGGCAGCTGGATGAGCAGAGCACATAGTGGCAACTTTCCTAAAGTTGCCTACCTTTAATAGTGACACTAATTTTGACCTGGGCATCAGGTCGCATTTAATGCCATGATCAACTTGATACCTTACATGACCCAGTTTGGTAGTCCCAGTCAAAAGTTAGCCAGGTTGGGATGCCACCCGATTCCTCTGTATTAGCCAATAGGGCTACTAACTTTACCCACAACAAAATGACAATTTAAAAGTGTTGCTGCTAAGACATATTGTAAAACAAATGTTTTACTTAACAAAATGTAGTTCCCTGCCTAAGGACCCTATAAGCTTCCCTTAGCGGAGACTCGCCTGTCACAATAAGGGTTAGGGTGGCTTTGCCGTTGGTTTAAATGGCAAAGTCAAACTGGCAGTGGTAGCATTGTCCTTCCAGTTAGCAGTGGCAGCCTGGAGCCATTTTCTATCTTGTAACACAAAGGGTGGCACAAACTGTGTTGCAGCCCTGAGTGGACACTGTCTTACATGCCCTGGGTACCATATACCAGGGACTTGTAAGTAAGTCAGGCCTTGCCAACTGGGTGTATCCAATTTGACATGCAATGTTTATAGGGTTGAAACATTAGCACTGAGGCCTTGGAATCAGGCCTCAGTGCACTTTCAGAGTCGAAATACCAGCAGCATCTCTCCAAAAACGAGGAACTGAATATGCAAAAAGAGCCTGATGCAAATAGGACCTGATGACAAAGAGCCCTATACCTAACCTGGAATGGCATCCATGTCCCCTTATTGTAGTTGGTAGTATATGGTGGTCATGTAAAACATCTACAGTGCTAGCTGATTTACCATTAGTTCAATACACTAGTATGTATGCAAAGTTGGTACAGAGACCATTGGCCCTGGGTTGTGCGCAGGACCATTTGTGCTTCCCAGCATTTGAGTGCTGGATCTCTATTTGCCACTTGTGGCTGGCGATTGAGAAATGCCCTACCCAGTAACAAGTTCTTCATGTAACGCCAGGGAAGCCTGTGCCGAACTCTGGGCTCCACCCACACTGGATCTGCCCACCAACTGGCCATCTGTGACCACTATCTCACAAAGCACTCTTGCAGAGTGTGTATTTGGTCAAGTACTTGGTACTGTCACAATATAAGATGCGAACATTACCAACAGTTTCATTATTATTCCCACTGTCAGAGGGCAAGATGTCTTGTAAAGAGGAAGCAACCTATGAAACTCCAACACTCTAAGCCGTTGTGATACGCTTTGCCTGTCACTGTTTTGAGTACGGTTGTGTCTGGTGGAAGTAGAGGGGAGATTTTTGGACCTGACGGTGAACATCAGTGAGAGAGCTTGTTGAGTGAGATTGAGGAACTGAGTGTGAGTGAGGTACTGCACTCAGCATTGCTCTTTACCAGCTAGTCATCCAGGTATGGAAAGAGATGAATGCCTTTGTGCCGAAGATGCGCTGCTACTATTGCCACGCAATTGGTGAACACTTACAAGGCTGTTGTGACTCAAGAGGTAACACTTTGAACTGATAATACACTTCACTTACCACAAAATTGAGGTAACAGTGGTGTGCTGGGTGAATGGAGATGTAGAAGTAGGCATCCTTGAGATTGAGGGTTGCCATGTAGTCCCTGACTTATACTAGCAGAATGACTTCAAGAGTTGTCATTTTGACTTGATGTGTGATTGAGCAGTCAGAGTTTCAACATCGATTGCAACAGCCCATCTTTATTGGGGGTGAAACAGTACAGGAATACACTTCCTTGCGGGAGTGCTGGAAGAGGTTCAAGTGCTCCCTTTAAAGTAATGCCTTCACTTCTTCCTGCAGCAGCCTTTGTTAGTATTTGCTGATGCTGTGCAGGTGTGTGGGATACTGGGTGGTCTGCTAAGAAATTCCAGGCAATAGCCGAGGGTGGGAATCGACTGTACCCACACATGCAAGGTTAATTCCTCTCTGGCCAAAACTGCCCAATCGCGCAACCCCGATACTTGGGAAGAATGCGCGCTTGACCTAATTAAAATTACAAAAAAATAATAAAGTAGAGGTTTCAAAGTTTAAAATTAAAAGTTTAAAAGTAGAGCTTTGATAGTTTAACAACTATAACAAGCTAAACACACCTTAATCATGAAGTGGCGGGTAAACTCACCCCGCTCAGCAACCTCATGACACAATACATTATTAGGCTCGGTTGAAGCAGAGAGCAGGGCGCTGCGGCGCAAAGACGAGAGGTCTCCATGGAATGGGATTCAATCCTCATTTGTCTCCAAAATTTAAACAGGTACAACTCCCTTCCCATTTGATCTCACTATATAATCGAATCAAATGCTTCTTAGTGAAATTCGTCTCCTCGAACACTAAACCTGTTAGCATCAGCTCCCCAGGCCCTATATGGAATCAGAACGTGAGCCGCCACACCCTACCCTACCCTACCCTTTTTTTTTTTTTTTTTTTACCTTTATTTACCCTAAATATGGTCGATATTGTTGTGTTGCGCTTTCCTCCAAATGAGCCTCGGATGCTGTTCAAAAGTTAAGTTTACGAAACCGGCACGGAACCCAGCGTTCACTGTCTAAGCACTACAATATGAAGAAATTATACTTTGATCATATGCTGAAGATGAAAATAAGAACTGTAATGTAACAGTGTACTGACAGATGTCACATTTATTTAGCATGTGCCAGTTTACTTTTCTCTCCTATATTAAAATGCTTGTACTGTGTTACAAATGCCAGTAAAAACATTATACAAAAATATGAGGGAGTTCAGTTTTTGGTTCAGTGAAGAGCAAGGAAACTCAACAGGAAAGAGGTTGAAAGTTGGGTGAAGCATTCAGCCAACACATGAAACAAGAAATCTGGCTGTAAAAAGAACTTTCATCGAGAACAAACTCGCTGCGTGCTTTGTGAAAGTATTCCATCTTGTGAATGTCCACAGGATTCCATGGATGAACCGTTTTGGGGACCTTTCGATGATTTATGGTGTGCTTTATAAAAGTTTCTTTGACTTGTGAACCACTTGGGAATTGCAAACCATTCATTAAGTTTTCTATTTCATGACATGGTTTTTGTACCTTCACCCTCTGCCCTTTTCTCAGACCGTGTAGGCAGAATTCCACGAACCACAGCTGTTTCACTAGCACGTTCTAGGAAACAAAAACCACTCATCCATGACATGTAAGACAGTTTAAAACCAGGCATTCCAGTACCCTGTAGTAGAAATGTTCTATGGAGATTGGGAGGGCATAGGTAGAAGAAGAGGCTTTTTTTCAAGTACAGTAAGTAAAGGTAGCTCTACAACATATTTGAAACAATGTGGTTACGTTTTAGTTATAATGGAGTGACTGAATAGAGAAATAAGGCACAGGAGTACAGTGGAAGTAAGCATCAGAAGTAAAATACGTTCTGGGTACAATAATCATTGCTGCATCTGAGTAGGAGCATGGACAGAAAACTGTAGAGGGTAGCAGAGAGGAGATAGGGAGTGGTGGGAGTGAAGAAGGGGGGAGGCCAGTAGTGAGGGTGTGTCTAGCTGATGGTGATCTTGGAGGAGAGATCCAGTACAAATTCCTTGCCTGAGAGTACATAAGTGTGCATGGCAGGGAGATTAAGGGCCTGATTTAGAGTTTGGTGGAGGGTTTTACTCCATCACAAACGTAAAGGGTATCCGTCCGCAGTATTACAATTGCATTACAGCCTATGAAACTTGCAATATGACAGATGGGATATCTGTCACGTTTGTGACAGAGAAACCTCTTCACCAAACTCTACAGTAGGCACTAAGTTACTAGGTGCATGCTAGATATTGGGAACTAAGGCCCTCATTCCGAGTGTGGTGGTCTTAAGACCGCAACACTCATGGTGGCAGTCTTACAGCCTCAGGCCCGGCGGTAAAGACCACCGTATTATGACTTTGGTGATTTGGCTAAAGCAAAACTGCCACAACGCCACCAGTACCGCCAGGGAGGTCCGATCGCTGGGCCGGAGGTGAGTATCTCTGGCACGGCGATCTGCTGTAAGACCGCCGGTGGTATTACGAGTCAGCACACCGCCATGGAAACCCTGGTGGTAACGCACCCGGCGACAGGAATCCCCATTTGAGTTAGTTATTTACATAAATAGTTCAGATTTCACAAACATGCAAAGACTTCAGTTTGTCTATGTTCCTAAACCACAGACCATTTTGATATCATGGTGGATCCCTACTGTTATATTGACTGTATTTACACTCTGAAAGCACTGCTTCGTTCACGAGAAAACACTGACTCATTTGCACATGACTGATGGAACTATGCAGCATAGGTTTAGCACAGCTGTCGCCTAAAATACTGGGAGAGGGAGAAGGAGAGAGGGAGAAGGAGAGAGGGAGGGTGAGAGAGAAAGAGTGTGTGTATGTGTGTGTGTTTTTGTTTAACACACACTGCGAAGATCAGATAGGTCCTCACAGAGATGGTAAAACCTGACAAAACCATACACCAGCTCTAGGACGACCAGCACACTCAATTGATTGGTCCCCCTGTTTGGATCCTTGGACTGCTAAAGCCCACGCTGGGATGCAGCCAAACTTTGAGGGAGATCAGTTCAAAATTCCTCCATGTCTCTCACAGCTTTCCCCACATATATAATGTCTCAAGGTGCTGTGTCTTTGCTGTGACTGACACAGGCATTACACCACACAGAGGTACTGTAGTACAGGCACTACGCACGTAACACAACCTAAGGTTGTGGCAAATACAAATAGTTTTTCCTTAAGTACAACTTTATCCACCTGGAAATCATTATTAGGAAGGTATTCAGATATAGATTGGGTATTTTTTTGTAAGCAAGTCTCGTTCTAGTTAGCATCACTGGAAATCTGACACTTTTGTCAAAGTATATTTGAGTATTGTGATGTGAATGACCATTTAAAAAAAAATGATTTTTTTAAAACACTGACCAAAGTCACCTCCACCTTGAGGAAGTCCTTCCTGATGCTTATATAAGGTTACGTTACAATTTTAAAACACTAAAGACAAGAAGGGCTTTGCTTACCTACTACACACAACAGGAGGTCCCAGAAACGGGTCCGGAACTTCAGGTGCACTGTGTGTCCCAGTTAAAACCCTGTGAGGGCTTAGTGTTGTCTTGGCTTTGAGGTCTGCACTGTCCGGAAACTGTGCTGCAGAACTTTTGCTGGTGGGGCTGCTGGTTGGGGTCCCCTGGATGGGTGAATGGCACGGGGAGGTGAGAGGTGAAATGTTTGGAGGTATACCTAGCAAAAAAATACTGTTTGTCATTAAAACACAAAGGGTGTTTAATAAACTGATCTACATATGCAATACCAAGCCAAAGGTAATCCTACAAAGAACTGTCCCAATAAGAATAGAACACAAACCAGTATACAAACTTTAAAGTGTTAAAGAAAAAAGATTAACAACCATTTATATGTATATATACACTCATTGATTATTCGAATAATTAGAACAAGAGACAAACATGCATGCTTGCTTACTGATCACTACCAAACTATTTTGGGGCAAGATCACTCTAATATACTACTGCAGAGTCTGCTTGCTGTAATGAAAATGGTTAATGCAGCATTAACATGAGTAGTTACATTGAAAATAAGCATTGCAGTACAGAATAATGGGATTGCCGCAAAATTACTCAGCTATATCCATTAATTTAGTAAAAATATGTGTTTCAAATATCCCTTGTCTATTGTTCTGTTCACTTTTCACATTTGGTGCAGAAAGACAGGAAGAAGGCAGAAAAAGAGGAAAACGACTGAAGATAAATTCTGTTTTTAATGTAATAACGTAGGCAACTTTATTGTTGAAAAAGGAAGAAAAGGAATAAAATTGATCTGGGATTTTCTTATAAGTGTCTAGAAGAAAGAATAGTGAAATACGAATATTCAGCTATGAATACACTTCTGAAATTAGAACGGGGTAAATAGTGAAACAAAGGAGAAAGGCATCATGTAGAGTAAGAGGGTTGATATAGTGACTGTAGGAAAGAGGATTATTATTTGGGGTGGACAAGCGTCCACCACAAACAATAAGGCTACCTCCTGCTAGATGTCACACAAATTAAATTAAATAAACCTGTGCTCAAACCGGTGTAATGTATTAGAAAGCAGTAAATCAAAGGCAATGTAAATAGTATTTAGCAAGTACAAACACAATAGAAAAAGTCACACATAACACGATACAACCCCACAACCAACGTTACATTAAATAAAAACATTTTATGAGTAAAATAAAACCAAAACATAAAAAATCCAATAAGGGATCCATTCATATGAATTTTTAAAGAACTAAAATGAAAAGCACCAAGAAAAATGAAGAACTGATGCAGATCAACAGTCACAGTAGACCAGGACCCAGGTGCAATTTCAAGCTGACCACAATGGAGCCCAGGTCGGATATACTAAGTGGGTTGATCCCAGTGAAAGTCTGGAAGCCAAAAAGTTCAAAGAAGCTTCCAGTACCACTTCAGAAAGTGAAAAACTCCCTTTTCTAAAGAACAGTTTTGAAATGTATCCTAAATCCCTGTGCAGAAGGAAAAGCCTCTCCCTATAAGATGCTGCTGAAACTGTAGTTGCTGATGTGGAACTGCCGAAAACTGGTTCCGCTGGTGCCCCGGAGTTTCTGGGGTTTCTCACTGAAACGTTTCCAAGTACCAACTCAAAATTGGCCTAATTAAGAGTTTGGTGGATTGGTTACTCCGTCACAAACGTGATAGATATCCCGTCCATTGTATTACGATTTCCATAGGATATGATGGAATCGTAATACAGTGGACGGGATAACCGTCATGTTCGTGACAGAGTAATTTCATCCGCCAAACTCTAAATTAAACCCTTAGTCATTTTTTAAAGAGGTTCGGAGATCTCTGTGGGTTACGAAGCTGAAATCCAATGTGTCACTGTGGAACTGCTGGTTGGATACTTTTTCCAGTGGGTCCATCTGAAGCTCTAGAGGAAACGTTTTCAAAAGTTTACCAACTTTCTTCTGGTGCCCAAACAGGTACAAAATTCAACTCCTAAGCTCAACAGGACAGCACTTTGAAACTCTCAGGATGTGTAATAGAGGCCACCAGTAATGTCTAGTCCCAGTCCATTTGCACTGGCATTTTTATGTTCCTATGGCCATCCAAGGATCAGTCTTATGATCCTTGGAGATTTTTCTGTTGTTGGATTTTAAACAGATGCCAAGTGAAGCAGGTTCAGTCTGTCTGATATCTTTCCCCAAATCCAGCAGTGTTCTGAGGGGGGTAGCTGGGTGAGGGTCCAACTTTTTAGGGTCACCAGCTTGTGAGTGAGGACACCCTAAGACACTCCGAGTGCCTCTCTGACCAATGGAGTAAATGCTTCAAGATCATGGCCTACCTACGTTTTCGGCAATTCCTGTTTGCCTTACTGCAAACAGGCCCAAAATGCAATGTGTCTGGGCAAACCCAAGATGGCCAAAGTCTTCACCTACACTAAACTTGGGTTATGAGAGCTGAGGTTGTGAAGGGGAGAGTACTATGAAAATTACTAGGATCCTTCTATATCTCTCACTAACTTCCAGCCTGATTTTGGCCCTGCAACAGAAAATAGACAGGGTCTAGTAAGACACAGCAGGGTTCTTAAGGAAACAGACAGGGGATACACAAGAACTGCAACAGGAGACTGTTTTTATTCCTTTATAGGGCAGAAAAGGTTTACATGTGCCTCAAACAGGCCTTTCATGCAGGAATTGGCACTTTTTGTCAACAGGAGGGGCAGAAGGCCATACCATCAATATTCTGGTGAACTTAGATGGGTTATCCCTGACCAGTCAGGTCAACCTGTTAATCAGTGTGGTCTACTGTCGAGCTCCTGGAAGGAATTTCACACTTCATTAGAGGCAGAGCAAGGCTGACCGGGAGCTGAAGACTACAGGCCTGATTTAGATCTCAGCAGAGGGGGATACACTGTCACAAATGTGACGGATATCCCGTCCACCATATTACAATCTCCATAGGACATAATGAGATCCTAATACAGCGGACGGTATATCCATCACGTTTGTGACGGAGTATTACCCTCCATTGAGATCTAAATCATGTCATAAGTATAATTATCCTATAGTGGCTCAGACAACTAAATATACAATTTCTGAAAGTTATATTTCTTAAATAATTGGGAAAAAAATCAAAGTTTACCAGTGGTTTGGATTTTTAAAAAAGCTAGGAAAAGCTCTTGAACATTATCTATAGCTGTTTCCTACTGGATAATTCAGACATCATGATTTTGTCTACTTAAACGTATTTTGCATGGGAACAGCTAATTCCCATGCAGTAAAAATAGCTTTTAGTTTTTTATTCACTGTATATACATGCTAACATTACTTTAGGCATGTACTATTCATAGGTACTATGCATTCTTCCTTATAGGCAAAAAGATAACTTTAGGGATGACTTGTTTATCACTTACAGGCAGTTTTTGAAGTTTTTGAAGGCCTGTAAAAGAGGTTAGTTTTACAGGTCTGTATGCAAACATGAGAGCTTGCAGGCTGCAGATGACCAAGTTTCAGAGGAAGCCTATGTCATGTTTTTAGGCTCACCAAGTGGATTCCACAATATAATCAGGCCCACTGGAATTATAAGGCAAAGGAGGACCAGCGTTTGCAGCAGGGTTTACTAAATTATGTGACAAAAAAGCCATTTTGTGCAAACAATGAATGATGTTCTCTTGACCACATATGAAGATGTCTCCCACTTCTGATTTGCTTGCACTATAATATGTCTCCATGTCTGTCAATCGTCATTCACACCCTCATGCTTCAAATGGGATTCACTGGGAATGTCCTTCGTAGTTCTCCTCCATATCTATTCAGTTGACACAGTTCACTGAAATGGGCACCCCAGAACTCAGCTGATCTCTATCACCCGTGAAGTCCATCAGGGTTCTATCTTGTGACCTTAATATATGTCCTCTACCTGGAGCACATTGGGACTCTCCTTGATGGTAACCATATCTTAATTCACCACAATGCCAAACACACACGTTTACTTGAAAGTCTCCTTCATAGCAGATATCTAATGGCTTAAACTCTGACTGCACTTCAACCAAACCTGGATGTCCAGAGCCTACATTTAACTCATCTACACCAAAACAAAACTCCTAATATTCACATCAACCAACGTCTAGTCCATATCCTGGTTCAAGGTCATGGTCATGGATGGATTTACACCCCAACTGTCATCAAATGTCAAGTCATTTGAATGCACCATGGACACAAACCTCACCCTCCAACAACAATTTGCCAAGAAAAACAAAACCTGTTATCAGTTTCTCTACTGAAATATGTGAAGCCATTACTCCCAGAAAGCAAATTTAGAACTGCTGTTCCAGCCTTCAAACGCTTCAGGGCCTCACAAATGCTAAATGTCGCAGAATGTCTCATTAAAGGTGTGATGAAATATAACATCATCCCCATGCTGATGGCACTCCAACAAGCTCACCACTTTTGATGGCGCTCAACACACCCTAAGCCAGGATACTATCAGGTTGAAGATTAAGTAGTGAAAACACAAGAAAACATAAGGCAACAGGCCTTCTTTATTTATGAACTCAGGATTTGGAACGATATCCGCATTTCCATAATGTCACCCCAATCCTGCTCCGATTTGGAAAATACTTGAACCATGTCTTTAAAGAACATTTTATCATGGCCAAATAACATCCCACTTCCACTGTCTGAACCCAGTCATCCCTACAATTACTTATTTACTGTTTTTAACTCTTTACAGCATTCACTGCCTTTCTTCTAGGTTTATGCTGCACAAATACTACATGTACACAATACAATAATAAACACCAATAGTTGACAAAGGTTACTACCGCCCCTCAGTCGTTCATACAATTCAGACTAAAATTGAAAAACATTTAGTTGATCCTATTGGACTATATTCACACGATTGAGTCAAATGAATGATTAAGAGTAGAAAAAAGGTAGGCTAAGTATTGATGACCCTTACAGCATGCATAATCTAATAATGGATCTTGCTGCATTTCCAGTGTCTTTTTGTTTTCTGTTGTTTATTGGGATGTATAAATGAACACAGTGTATGATTAACAGGAGTCAGACTGGCTATAAAAAACTGAAGTTCACATTTTAATTAGTGATTCTGTGTGGATAGAACACAATATAATTCCATAAATATTGATCTTATTTATATATTTATTTTAACCAAATGATGGTAAGTAAGTGCAGCCCCAGGAAATATTTGTATAAATGCATGATCAGAAGGAAACTCTTAAGTAAATGATAATTTGGCAGGTAAGTGGAGGAGCACACTAAAGAGTTTATGGAAATGAATGATGGCAGGACAGAGTGAAGTGGTGCTGCAGTGGGGATAGCAGTTAAATATCGGTTTACGGAGTAATGCTTACCAACTCATCAGGGAAGAAATCATCACATCACAGGACGAAAGACCTTGGACGTAGATGAGATTAACTAGGAGCTGCACATCAATCAAATAATCATCAGTTTCAACTATTATTTTTCAGTCAATTACGAGAGTTGGTGTGAGTTCAAAAGCTTTATTTATGAACTCAGAATAGAATATCATCAATATCAAACAATAGTAACTAAAGTATAATTATCAATCATTAACAGAAATAAATGCATGAAGCATGTTCCACGAAGGAAAGAATCCCAATTCTAAGTCTGAAGCTGGATTGGAACACATGAGAAAAAGGTGTTAGTGAGAACCCATAAAGACCTCGAAATAGAGAAGTTCAAGCATAAAGCTTCAGAATCAAATATCAATTAAAGCAGAACTTCCCATAAGGAGATTTTCAAGAACATCAGTAGAGTCTCAGAGCAGCATAGGTTCGAGCAGAAAAGTGAATGATGTAGAAAAGAGCCTAGTTAACATATATAAACTTTTGTAACATGTTTCTTCTTCTTTCTCTCATCAGCCAATCAGTAATTAGTGTCTTCATACGAACAGGAACATTTTGGAGTCGTCTCACCGCAGAAACAATAGTCCATAGACAACAATGTTTAAATTAAACATTTTTATCAGTACTTTATATAATTTCATGAAGGTTATCATCATTCACTTTGCTTGGGAAAACTTCAGGTCATGGTTAGGATTTTACATGACTTTATTAAAAAAAAGCTACATATTGATACCTTATACTAAGTCATTGTATGATTAGACACATTTTGCGGAATTACAATAAATATTTTAATACATTATTTTATTCTACAGAAATGTGCCCAGAGGATGGTCAAAACTAACTTCATTTACATTAAATCATCTTTTCAAATCATGTTAGCTTGTCAAATGTTTAACATTACACAGTCTTAACCTAGGTTAACTTTAAATAATGTGCAGTATCAGTGTTTCAAGCCTAATAGGTGTAAATGTGACAACCTACTACATTTATTTGTATTGAAAAGACATGGCATTTTTGTCCAAGGCCTACATGTTAATTCTACAATTCTACAGTTTATTGCGTTTATTTTTATTATTTTAAAACACTTCTACAACCTCCCCCCTCTGATGGTTTCCAACCATCAAAAATTGTTCACAGACAAAATCTTAAAAGGTCACTCAGCTTCAGTTGAGTCTTTTCTTTTTCAAACTCTCTGTTTCTTTTATCTTTTTATACTCTCTATTAATGAGATAATTTAATTAAAATTCTCTCTTTATCTGTCTATTTCTCTCTCTCTGTTTTTTTTGTTCTCCAGAAAACATTTAATAGATTTGTAAATTCTTAATGAGGTCAGGAAACAAACACTGAAAATTAAAATGGGTATTAGTATTCAAAGTGTTTTTCCCTATAAACTGAGCTAAAAAAATGTCAGGCAACGACAAAAGGTATGTAATATTATGTCACTTCCTCCACATAAGATGAACATAAGTATGCACACACATAACAATTCTTTGCATTTGTAGCTTGTGTGCATTACTTAACTAATCTACAATAAACATTTGTTGCATATTCTTCTTTCGTGTAATCTACAAATTAGGTTTTTAAATTACCCTCATCTATGCCATGTGCAGATGTCATGTTAGTAAGTGAAAATACAGATTTCTCTTTCTCTTGTGTAAAATATAAAAATGGATAATAATGCCATGGATACTGTTACTACTACTAATAATGCCACTCCCATAATAATTTTTCATCTAGCTCTGGTTAGGAAACACAGGTTTGACTAAGGCCAGATCTTTTAAAAGAAAAGGCGTAACAGCAAAAATATTATTAAGTTTGTTTTTAAAGTTAATTATTGCACAAACAGCTTTAACAAAATATTTTTTTCTTTTAGTTCAGTTAGTTCTGTCAGCTTTAATTATAGCAATCTTCATGTAGTCATCCTAAACCCTAATCCATCTTCTTCTAACATGTCATCCCTACTCTTCTACTGCAGCCTGGGGCGTAGGGTAATCTTAATTATTTTTGTTTAGCAACTGATCAAATTTTATTGCAGTCTATGTCTTCTTTAGTCAATAACATTTTTCAGAAACTTTTGTTTCTTTCAAAATCTTTTTTCTAATTATAGACTCAATAGGACATCAGGGTGGTTCAGACAGCTCTTTACTCAAATCAAATAAATCTGATATATGAACTTTCAGCACTTGGTTCATGTAGTAAGTCATTTCAGGTGCAGAATACCTCCAACAAAGTACTCTTGCTATTTTGGATCTCCGGAGTGTTTGCCGATCTTCTTCTGTGTCACTTATACCACTTGACTCTGTCTCCGCAACAATTGTTGTGGTATGCATTCCACTGACACACTTCATCCCAATTTCTTTTGACCGTAGGTTCTTGGCCATTCAGCACTGTAAGTGACTTTTCTTCTTGATCCAGTAGTTATCCCATCACCTGGATCTTCTTCTTGTTCTTGTGTTGACTCAAATGTCACTTTGCATTGAGCTTTTGCTTCTCCTTCCGCTTCCCCAAATATTCCAATGCCACTTTGTGAGATGTCAGGAAACTGGATTGCTTCCCCTTTCTCATCCTTGGTGTTGTGTCTCTTGTGGTATTGCTCCTTGCTCTCGGTTTTGGCTCAAGGAAAACTATTTCTTCTTATGAATCTCTGTTCTCTAGGTATGTGATGCATGCACCTAGTTTGCTACTCTGGAAAATTTAACAGAAGTATTCGTGATTAAAATCATCTGGTAGGGGCCTTTCCACCTTGGCTCCAGACAGGAATTTCTTACATGCTTTTTTTTATCAGCACCCCGTCGCCGGGGCTAAGGTAGCAACATTGATCTTGATGCAGATTTGTAGTGACAACTTCAACCTGTTGAGAAACAGAATGCACCACATCAGCCAACCCTTTGCAGTTATCAAGTATCATGTCATCTGTAATATTCACAAGTGCATTCGGAGGTGCAGCAGGCAACCTCATTGCACGCCTATCAATATTTCATGTGGCGATAATCCTGTCTTCCTGTCAGGTGTACTTCGAAGCCTCATCAACAACAAGGGCAAAGCATCCAGCCATTTCAGTGAAGTGGGGGCACAGATTTTTGCCAACCGTGATTTTATGGTTCCTTTAAGCTGCTCAACAATTCCAGATACCTTTGGGTGACAGCTAAAATGCAGTTTTCTGCTCCAGTTGTTGTGCTGCACACAACATCCTAAGGACCCCAGTATTGAAATAGGTGATGTGATCTTACTTCAGAGAGGCCAGTGTTCCATATCTGGGTATTAACACCCTCAACAGCAGTTTAGCTACAATGAGACAGTAATTTCTCCATGCTGGTTAGGCTTCCATCCATCGAGAGAAAATGAACACTAGAACCAGGACATATTTCAAGCCGTTACACACAGGCATCTTGATAAAATCCATCTGCATTCTCTTGAGGAGATCACCTGATCTCCCTATATGAATCGGGGTAACTGGTGTTCTCTTCCCTTCATTCAATCAGTCATCAGCCATCTGTTTTATAGAGCATTCAGCTACTTAATGAGTGTCCCGGCACATTGTCTGCATGTGCTGCCATGTTAAGCAAGAGTCACACAATTCTTCTGCAAGCATCCTGAATCTGAAGTTAAACTAATTTTGCCTAAACAATCTGATCACTGCATCTCTCCCAAAATGTGTGGGGCCTTGGAAATTCTGTGCCATGGGTGACAAACTGTCTGGCAACACTGATCACCCATCTGCTGAAATACAAATACCACTTGCATTTTTTCCTCATCCTACTCTGATCCAATCCTGCTGTTCTGCTTCTGGAAAACAATTCCTGCAATCTCTTGACCTCTTCCCATGTATCAGCTACAGACACCAACATTGAAAAGACTGACATTTTCAGATTCATCTGTGAATGTCCCATTAAATGTGCTGGCCACAAGTGCACAATAACATTCAACTTCGTCAGTGTATCAGCTTCTGACTGTGCCATATTCATTGCCACTTTTGTGAGCTGCACATTTAACAACCGCAATTTCAGCTGGACCCTGAAATGCTTCTAGTAATCTTTTTACATGTTTGTCGTTTCTGATGGGTCCTTGTGACCATAACTGTACAAAATCATGTGCCACACCAACGACATTCTGATTATCTGTAAATATAGTCACTCTCATTTGAGCTGACAGACTGTAAGCTTTGGCAAGGGCAATTGGTTCTGCAATGTGTGCTGAGGTAACATTTCACAGCAATGAATATTCTACAACTTCTTGAATTGTACAGACAGTGTAAGCTGCTATCGGGACACCTTGATAGGTCCTCAATCATGAGCCATCCACAAAAATTACATAAACTGGATCAATCAATGGTTTCTCTTTAATGTCTGGCCTTGGCTTGGTACATATGCCCAGGACATCTAAACAGTCATGCTCAAAACCATCATTTACATCTCTTTCAGGCAAAGGTAACAGAACATTTAGATTTAAAATCTGGCATCATTTTAAAGTCACATTATCCGATGTGAGGATTTGCTGCTCATATTTCATAACGCAGGAGTTTGTCATTTACTGTGTTTTCGCTCTCGTAAGAAACAGTTAAAGGATGTCCGAACACTATGCTTTAGCACCTCTCTATGCTGACAACAATGGCCACCACTGATGTGAGACATTTGGGCAGCCCTAGGATAGGATCATTGAGAAGTAGCAACAGGTCTTTATTTATTTGAGTCAGCAGAAAGACCGTGCAGCCCACCCTCTCACACTGAAAAATAATGTGAGCATCTTTTTGTAATCTGGCATTCCTCGTGCCGGAGCATGATAGTCTTTCCTTTAGCTCCAGGAATGCTTTCAAGCTTTCATTGTCCCATGGAAGTGGATGGGGCACACCTCAGTAAAGGATTAGCCACTAGGGAAAGGTTCAGCATCCACTGTCTACAGCGGCCAACATTCCATCTTCTCTCTGTGTTTTGGGTGGGTTCATTGTCAAAATGGCCTGTATTCTTTCCTGCGATACCTTTCTCATTCCTTTTTCCACATGTTCAAACATTGGGCTTCTCTTTGACAGGTCTGCAGTTTGCTCAGAGACACTTCGGCCCTCATTCCAGGATTGGCGGCAAATGCCATCTACCGCTACGGTGACAGCCGCCAACATACCATCTCCGTGGCTACTGACCATTCATGGCATTATGACCGTAGCCAGAATTCTGCCAGAAGGCTGGCGGAATTCCGGCAACGGTCATGGCGGCAGACGGCAGTAAGGTGGCACTGCAGCCAGCAGCAGCGCCATGCCAACAAAACACTGCCTACCGTATCATGTTCCATGACACGGCCGGGCGGTGTTTTGCTGGCAGACGCTGCTACTGGCAGCAGCGCTGCGTTCCCCTCTCCTGCCGGAGAACCCCTTGCAAGCAGGTAAGTCGGGTTCTCGGACAGGAGAGGGGGTGGGGGGTGTTGTGTGTGGGGGGGGTGTGACTGTGTGTGAATGCGTGCATGCATGTGTAATGCGTGTGTGCATGAGTGTGTGTGTGTGTACGTGCATGTTGTGTCATGTGAGTGTGTGTGTGCCTGGATGTATGTTAGTGAGTGTTGCTGTGTGTTTATGAATGTATGCATGCATGGGTGAATGTGTGTATGTGTGTGTGAATGGGTGTGTATGTATGTGCGTGTATATGTGTATATGTGGAGGGGGACGGGCAGGGGAGGGTGAGGAAGGACTCTGGGGAGGGGGAGGAGGGGCAAGGAAGACCCCTATCAGTGCCAGGGAAGGAATATCCTGCAACTGATAGTGCCTACCACCATGGTTTCCTTGTCAGTACAGAAACCATGGTGGTGGGCGGGGTCAAAATGCCATGGGCGGTCTAGTGACGGCTGCCGGATTGGAGACTGAAGTCTCTAGCCTGGTGGTCGTTACCGCCGTGGAAGTCGGTGTGTTAACTTGGCGGTTTGGCTTTGGCCAAACCACCAATGTCATAATAGTGGAGGTAGGTACCACCAGCCTATTGGCGGTAATACCTCCACTATTGCACTGACCGCCAGGGTCGTTATGACCCCCTTTATGTCCATTCTCAGCTAGGTGATTAAGAACAGCAATGGTATCCTATTTGCAAGCTTCTTGCCACAAGTAGGTCATCAACGTATTTCACAAGGACTGAATCACAAGGCATCTGCAGAGACTCAAGATTTTACTTCAAAACCTGATTGGAAATAGAAGGACTTTCAGTATACACTTGCAGAACTCAGCACCATGCCAAAACTCTCGCTCAGAACATGAAAGAGAACAGGAATTGGCTATCCTTATGCAATAGTAGGGAGAAAAAAGCTTGCCACAGATCGACAATGGTAAACCATTCTGCAGTGTACATCCTTATGCAATAGTAGGGAGAAAAAAGCTTGCCACAGATCCACAATGGTAAACCATTCTGCAGTGTACAGAATTTAGAAGAGAATGGTAGCTGGATCCAGTACCACGGGACAACATGAGACAACCATATCATACATGTTTTGAATATCTTGGGCAATCCTGTACTTGCTATTGGGTTTCTGCAAGCCCGTGATTGGTGAATTACAAGGACTCTCAACGATCTTTCTCGGCATCCCTTTCCTCAACATATCCTCAATTATTGGTGTCATTCCTGCCACTCTTTCTGGGGTCCAATTGTATGGTGGAGTTCTTGGAAAAACAGCATTGGGCTTCACTGTAATACAGACTGGTTCTACACCTTTGATTAGTCTGATGTCTTTTTCTGTAAAATCCCATACTTCTAGGTTCACAGTCTTCCTCAAATCAGGGGACAATTTTTCTGTTCTCATTGGGTACAATCCTCAGTATCAACTTAAATTCCACATCCTCATCATGTCTGGAAATCGACTCAATTTGGTGTACAATAGATTGTGCAATTTAACTTTAGCAGATTTACAGGACTTGAGTCACACACAACAAACTGGTGCTTTTCTTCAAATGAGCCTGCTTTTACAGGAACCTCTTTTGAAACTCCATTTGTACTCTGTTTATTTTGTAGCACCTACAACTTGGAACTTGTTTCCCAGGAGAGAGGAAGGTCTGAGACTTCCACTGTTCTAACAGTGGAACGGGTAGCTCTGGTGTCAACAAGAAATTACACTTTTTGGCCATTTACCTCCCCTTCTACAAATGGCCCACTCTGGTCTACCTCTAAGACTGTGCCAAATACACAATCTTTCTCCTCCCTCAGCCACCGTCATTGCAAAGTTTTATAGCCAAATCTCTTACTCTCCAACAAAGAGAACTGTTGAAATCGGTACTGGTTCTGAATTGAGTTATTATTTACTCTGGGCATCTGAGACTCCCTCTTTCAATGCCTGATCTTGTTACAGAAGTCACAAGGAGTCATCTTCTTTAACTCTGCAAAATCTACACCAGAATTTGATTAAATCGGAACTCCTTGCCCTGTACCCTTGAATACCTTGAAGTCCAGCATGAAAGCCAACTCCTTGCATATCATTCTGAAAATCAACACCTTGCATTGCACCAACATTTCCTGCAAATGACTGATTCTGAAAACTTTTCTGTGCCCTTTTCGTCTGGGCTAACATACATTTCTCCTTCCTTAAGTTTCTTTTGCTTCATTCCCTGTGTATCACTATAATACTTTGCACATTGCAGACCGTTGGATATGCAGACTAAGCTCAGGTCTCAACCTGATAAACTGTGAGATAAAGAATCTCATATCATTCAGCTCAAAATGTGATTGACCAGTGTGGTGTTGAAATGTCTTCAACAACCTTTCATAATACTATATTCAAAAGTCCAGAGCACAAAACAAAAAAAAGTCACAGTGAAAATAAATCAAATGCTACGTTTGCAAGTCATAGCTTTTTTAACAAATTACATTTAATTATATAACAACAAATGTGAAAAGGTCAATAAAGTGCGGTGTCCATTTAGAGATTCCAAATTACAAACATTGTCTCCATATATTCTGTACATGTGGTATTAATATATCAGAAACACCACAAAAAAGGAAGTGATTAAGGATATGTGAAAGTCACCAAAAACCTCCAGAAAAAAGAGATGGGCAATGGTGAAAAGTTAAAAGACCAAAATGGGACAGGAGCCACATACCACAATCAGATAACCATGTGGGGAAAAGTTTAAAAACCTGGTCCATGAAAACCAAGCCATTAGTGTACACAACCACATGTATGCTGCAATGTGTTAACAAGTACCAAACACTATCATTATCCCAAAACAAACAGCTAATGAATAGCATCCAGTATCTTAAGCATCATGTCTAGGCAGGTCAGTTTACAATAATCACAAATCAGTGATCATCAAAGAGAATAGAAATGGAATCAAACTATGATTCAATAAAAAAAAAAGCAAAGGAAAAAAACAAAAAAAAAAAACAGATCAAGGTAAGTGATAAAACTGTCTCACCATACTGGAGAATCAAAAGTAAAACTCTAACCTACCCGAGAATAAATCACCTCCTTGTATATAATGAAGTCCGTATCCCAACACTTCAGAAAAAGGAGTGTCAAATCAAATGCCAGAAACGTAGGGCAATCACCACAGCACTAAGGCAACCAGGAAAACCCTGTGAAAAGGGTTAATATATCTAGAAAATAAATTTTAAAAATCTATAGGCCAAACATCCATCAAATAGTCATAATCAATACAAAATTATCACACAGCCAATACTGAAGTATTGCCAATAAGCAAAACTGTAAGTCAATAATAAGTGACTAGATAATATAACAATTAGTTACCATGAAGTGCATAAATATAACCCCAGTAAATAAATGACATGAGGAAGGGGGGGACAAAGAATGAGAAGCTGTACAAAAGGCATTCAACCTGCAGTAAACAGGGATTCAGTGAGAACGTGCTCCTGTATAGTTAAAAAAAACCTTGAGGTGTGTAATAGCCCTCATTGAGCTGAACAAATTTCAAATTCAAGGACGAGGTGATGCAAACCAATATTTTTTTTTTTTAAACCAAAGGACGATAGGACCGCATGTCAGATCCACCATCTGATGATAAAGACCCTGCAACCGCTTCAAGATGGTACATCTTTGCAAGGTATTAAAGTGTTGGCAATGAAGCTGGCAGATAAAACGGCCAAGGCTGGAATGGGGAAACATTGCCCACCCAAGCTATTCTATGTAGGAAATTGGTAGTTCAAATGTACTCACGTAACTTCAGAGCATAAAAAAATTATTTAAACAAGTTACAGGACCCGGTATATGTCCAAATATAGTTATGGTGTATGAGAGTGATGAAGCACATGTACCATGTTTACTAAAAAGGAAAAATGACCCTACCAGTGCTGCGAAAATACACCTTTGTGCTGTCAGTTTGAACATATTATTGACAATCCAATTAATCGTCAAAGAGGCTAAAAATAAATTAAGTATGCTTACGCCCGGTGTCCAGTTTCATAACAGAGACAGTAGCGCGATATGACGCCAAAGTGGAATACAAATGCTAAACCAAACCACACATAAAACCACTCAGAAACTAAAGAAGGACCTATGAGTCTCCATTGTACAGTATACTATGCTGAAAGACATGCCCAAATTGGCCACCATATCAGATGATAGTCCTGAATAGATGTAATAACGGACCTAATACCAATGAAACAACTCAACCCAGGTAAAATATGCCACGTATAAAACAATGTGGTATTATCAGAGCCCTCAGTCTATGGGACAAGTAACCTCACATTATTGTGCATCCAGCATGTAGTACAGAATATCTACCATGGACCCATAAGTAGTCCAGTCCATTAATATTATAACGCGCTCTGGTGTGGGACAAGTAGCCTCACACCACAGTGCATCCAGTGTTTAGGAAAGAATATCCTCTAAGGACCCATGCGTAGTCCATGCCAATATTCATAAAAAGAATGCCATCTTGGTACGTGCACCCAAACTGATATAATCATAAAGTCACAGTCCATATGTGATCCATATTTGCAAAAATGCCCCATACACTGCCATCTTAGAATATGCAACCAAACCAAAATTGCCATAAAACACAGTCCACAAACCAAAATAATAGAGCGATATGTTACCCCAATGAAAATACCACTAAAAAGCCCGACTAGCCTAATGGAGTACATACATTATAATTGCACAGAACACCAATATTGAACTGAGGTTTCCGCCTGCTGACCCAGCAGGAAACTCATAATGGGCCCGCAGTGAGGATGCCACAATGATGGCAACCAACCCGTCGGAATTGCGGCGGACGGGTTTTCCCATCCGCTGAAATCGCAATCAGGACCTTTGTTTTGATCTCCATATGGTTATTGTGTACTAGGTTGTAACATACAGCAAGAGGATATCTCTCAACTCGGTTCTGAATAGCAGTAGGTAATCTTGTATTCTTTCACTAAAATATCTAATAGTGCTGCCAACATAAATACGTGAACACTGACAAATAATGATGAAACTGTAACTTTAGAACCACAATTAATGAAATCACGAATGTAAAAGCAGTCACTATTATATTGAAAAAAACACTGTTCTGTCCATAGTAAATGGGCAAATATTACATCTCCCACACTTATGAAAACCCAGTGGTTTCAGAGGTAACCATGAAATAGGGTAAGAGGGAGGTGGGGTGGTAAAAAAACTGCAGCATAGGTGATCCCGTTAGTTTCTGCCCTTTTTGAAAAACATGCTAGGTTTCGCTGAAACAATGCTCTTGGTGTTATTATCCACAGTAAGAATGTGCCAGTGCCTACGTACAATGTTGTGTATGTCATTGCTATTTCTATTGAATGTAGTAATAGAAGCAGGTAATTATTTCTGTCTATGTTTCACCTGAGTAATAAGTAAGGAGGAATGACTAACTTTTTAATGTGATTTTTTAGCTTTTTGAATCACATTAGAAGTATAGCCCCAAATATGGAACCTTTGTTCAACTTTCTGAAGTTCTGTCTTAAAGTTCGCTTCTTCACTGCAGTTATGCCGGACGTGAAGCATTTCCGCATGGGAATGGACTGAATCTGGTGCCAACGATGTACACTGGTGGCATAAAGTACCACATTACAAGAGGTAGGTTTTCTATATCGTCTGGAAGCAATTTTATGATTGTGTTCATACATGACAATGTCAATAAATTCTATGGAGGTTTTACTATGGTGTGAAGTGAAACTAAGATAATAATCATTATCACATCATTATTGTTCAGCTGGGCGACCAAATCATTGAGAGAGGGTTCAGAACCTGTCAAAATAAGAAACATATCATCAATGTGCCTGCCCAAAACTGGATATTACCAGTGAGGGCAGGTACACATGATTGCCAAAGATGTAAAGCAGCATAGGTTCGTGCATGAAAGTGAGTCTGGAGAAAAGAGCCAATCCCACTCTACAAACATGCACTAATATAAAAAAACATATATAAACTTTTGCAATATGTTTCTTCTTCTTCCTCTCATCAAGCAATCAACAACTGGTGTCTTCATGGGAACAGGAACATTCTGTCTCACCGCAGAAGCAATAGTCCATATACAACGTTTAAATGTAACCTTTTCATTAGTGTGTCAGTGATAGAAATTCAATAGGCAACACAAAGCCAAATAATCATTTCTGAGAGCAGCAACGCAGTTACATATGCTAGGTAAAACTCTTTTTTAAGTTCTCAGTAAGGGTAGATCACATGCATATTTTTGTCTAGGAAGATCATTCCTCATCATTTGATTATTACAATTTCAGATTCAGAATCACCACCTTTAGTTTTCCCAGTCATGTTAACCAATAATTTTTTAGCTCTATAGTACATTATGGCTGCTTAATCATTTGTTTACCTACACATACGTATCTACTTCAGCCTAATTTATCAGTCTATTTTCTCTGTATTAAATAGGTTATATCCTTAAGCTTGAAATTGTGAGTTTTTAAACTAGCTTTTCTAACTATGCGTTTTTGGGGTGCATCTCTTCTTTAGTTAAACCAAACTGGCTATTTACAATGGCTGTTTACACTAAGCAACAGCTAGAGGTATTAACCAGATGGTATACATCACCAATCAAAAAACAACTGCACAAATAGTGCTGAAATTCAAATCTGGTTTAAAATCTTACTATGAGGACAAACCAGACTGAATTAAAAATGTTTAGGTCCAACATGAAGAATTGTAAGAGAAAATAGAGCTATTGGGATAATGATTCCAAATAAATGGTGATCTAAATCATTTCTAATAGTCACACTAACAGAAGACATCAGATATGTGAGAGTCCCTCTTTTATGGTTCCTTAGAGATCTTCATTAATATGAATCCTTAACAGGCATATGCCAATAGTATGCATGCAATGGATTTTCGATGGATGTAGTTACACAAGACAAATAAGCCATGTTTTAAGCAATATCTGAGTTGACCCTGAGCATACACAACAGGGAGTGGGGAGGTAGCTATTAATTTTTGTTTTTGATAAAACGAAGATCAAAGTTAGAAAAAACATAAAACAATGACAAGAAGAATTCATAGGTAAGCAATTTTATACTAAACAGTTTTCTGTGGCAGATTTAGTTTTTGGGGGAGGAAAAAAGAGGAAGAGAGTTACTTGGATTTATCAGTCATATTGCAGTGGTTATTTGGAATGACTTTGTATGCAGTTGAGACTTCCACGAATCAAATGGTATGGGAAAAATCTATTTTTATTTTGCCTTTTTTTAAAAAAAACATCTGTATCAAAACATATGTTGCAGAAACCGTGTGAGCAACCATAAATGTTAATCCTGTTTGGTACTGCATTGAATGGTGGAATTTGACCAGATAAAAAATGCAGCCATTGTTAGGCAAAGGTTATGTCACTGCTAGCCCATTACAAACAGACAGGATTCAAGCTACTGTTCTGCCTTCCAGACTTCCACTACAAACTCCTGCAGTGCAACCTTTAGTATTATTACAGTCTACGCCTTGCAGCTAATAAAATACTGTCAGGTTTTATTGCAATTTGTAGTGTGCATATGGTTGGGTTACAGTTGAAAAGAAGATACTGACAATACTAACAAGTGGTTTTATTCCATGCCTCTACTACCACCTGCTCTTCTCTCACTAACTCGAATTCTCACAACAACAACATTCTACGTAGGCTTCAGTGAAATGTTTAACTGGTTAGGAGTGAAGGGAGGGGTCACAAAGAGCATGTATCAGGTGATAAAATACATATATGAATTAACAAGATTACAATACATACAATGAAAATATTGCTGCAGAGTATGCATTTAAATGTTCATGCATTTGCTTCCATTCGACATAATGCCATGTTGCTGGCCTTCAACTCAATACAGAGCAACATAATATCTAGACAATGTACAGCACGCAGTCAACAAATGAAAAACTCTCCTTTTTCATCCCTGGGGAATTTAAAAATCCCAAATGCAAACCATAAATTCCCACAGTACACATGGTAATACCTTCTTACTACTATAGTGAAGTCCTAACAAGTCTTTCACCTATGCTTTTTCTGAGTGGCAACAAAAGTTTGGCATAGATACCTTTATCCAGCAAGAAAAGTGATCACCATTTTACAGTTTGTGAGATATGTATTCCTCTAAAAGGAATAGAAAAGCAATTATATATTTAAATACTTGCTCTTTACAGTCACTGTAGTTGAGTTGCACTGTTGCAATAATGCCTTCTTATACATATACAATTAAAAAGGCTAGGCTTATTAATATTTCAGAATCTCATATCTCACAATTTCTAGCTGATTTCTCTATTAAACAATATGTTCATACTGTAAATATAATAGAAAAATTACATTTTCTCTAGAGATTCTTAACTCCAAAGGTAATGTAAACATGTACATGCTTGTGATTGGATACAAAACTCCATGCTGGCTTTCTCTTGTCACACAAGGAAGTCTTACTATGTGAAATTGCTTGGTTGGACTGCAAAATAACTGGAAGGCAGCAATCCATCCGTATACATCATGATCTATTCTGGTCTATTCTAACCTGGCAAGCCACTTTCCAATACGGTATACAGCTAAACGTTGCAAAGCACTGCTAATTGTAATGACCACAAACTATTTTGATTCAGGACACTGAGAATGTCAGAACTATAATGGTCGTCCAGAATCAGTGATGGGGCCACACAAGTTGTAGAAATATGCTATACACATTACAGTGACCAGAAGTCCCAGTTTTCCCCGGACTGTCCTGGTTTTTTGGGAAGTGTCCCAACACTTTCGTCAAAAATAAAGAAATGTTTGGGGAAGTGGCTAGATTATTTACAGAAATATCCCGGTCTTTCAGAGTACTTTCTGAGTTGAGCATGCACACTGTTGTAAAATCGATGTGCGCGTGCTCACTTTTCACTGCTTGAGAAGTTGTGGCGTGACGTTGCTTAGGTGAACGTTGTAGCATGAGGTAAACCCAGAGAGAAAAGATACATTTTCGCTCTGGATTTCCCTTCTCTTTACACAAAGTAGCAACAATGGTGTTGTGCCAACCATCGGGACAAGAGCTCCTTTGAACCAACAGTGGCCAGCATGACCCTGCCCTGCCCACAGGAATCAGAGGTCACCCACCTGCAGCAAGATCCAGCCAGCCACCTTTGTGAGACTTCTCTGCCCTTTTACCCAGCTCAGAATCAAGCAGCTGCTAAAGGCAAAATGGGCCTGGAGTGGAACCATCCATACTTGTAGGCAGTATAGTTTGAGTGCTTGGTCTGGAAAAGCACAAACTCAGAATATTAAATGTAACACCACAGTTAGGGGCTCCCTTTAATAACAAGAATTGACTTCTACCAACATGAGCCCTTTTAGCAACAGTAGTATAATGAAAACCTGAGAAACAATCATAACGCTCTAATCTATACTTGCAGTTTGCATACAGCTCTTTAATGACAGGTAATAGCTCACTGTTCTATATTAGGATTCTAACTTACCAAAAGGATCTTTCTGACAAAGATAGTAAGCCACTGACCTATTTGCATTATAAGCACTTAACCTGAATGGCACAGATTCTTTGCAGCAGGCATATTAACTCTCTGCGCTACCTTACAATGTCCACTAGAGAATCCTATCTCTTGCCAGTCAGAACATTAATCACCAGAGTCACCAGCTATAGAAAATGTAGAAGCAAAGTCTGTTAAAAAAGAACTAAGTTTACAGTCAGTAAAAGACCTCTGATTTGTCATTTGTAATTTTTCATATGTGTCTGTGGAGGAGGCTGTCATTGTAGCCCATTTTCTATGCCTATGAAAGCTGTTAAGTAGTCCTACTTTTATGTCGATGGCTGCTTTAAGAATCTGGTCACCTTAATACACATGCACGCAGCATAATATTCAATGTTCAAAGCAAGGGAATCATGCTTTCCTTTAGGCTGTTCATGTTGCATTTGTAAAAAGTTTTTACACAATGTTAGCTCTTGGACAAAACTTTAAATAAATGTAGAACATGGCTGTCCATACACAGCCATGTATACACCAAAATAAAAAGTATATCATCTAAACAATGATAATATTGAGCAGGTCCATAGTGCACATCACAAGCTGAAAAGCACCCTTTCAATCAAAAATTAGCTGTTATTACCCAACTAGACAGTACAAATGTAATCAACCTTAGATAATGAATGGCTAAATCCGCTCACTCGACATTCACATTATGACCTGCATGTCACAGAAATATTGATTACCATTTTTCAGCCAACAAAACGCAATCATAAAAACAACCATAAGAGGGCCTTGCACTCCAGCTGAAGAGCATAGAGCTCTAGCTTCAGTGGGGTTTGAATCAATGGGCTTTCTTATCACTGAAGTAAGCAAACTGCTAATTTGGGTCAAACGTACACACAGCCTTCCAATGACAGAATCAACAAGGAAATGTTCAGAGTACAGTTAAAGAATGATATAACGTGGAACATAAAAGTCCCTTTTTTATGTATGTGAATAGTTTAGAGCAAGGATATTATATGTTATCAGATAACTATCATCAATGAGTTATGTTTTTTTGTGTAGACTAGCAAGAATTCATGTTTAAAGGATCAGTGTTATTTGAATTACATTATAATAGGGCAAACTGCCTGGTGGTACCGTGAGAAGGCACCAAATATCATGATTTAAACAACAGTCAAATACTCTCCAGCACCTTAAATACAATAAACAGTTGTAGTGACATGGATTGTTTGCAAAGTCCCGTGCAACAGGCAGCACATTCAGGGTTAATTACAGGTCGTAATTATTGTGTGTTCCCAAAAGGGCATCTGTAGTTTAGCCCATTGCATCAATAGGGCAAAAGAAGTTGACACACTAGCAGAGTATTAACTTGCCCTCTTTCATTTTTTGTTAAAAGTAAATCTTGATTAGTTTTGTATAAAACACTTCCAAAACTCAGCGTACTAGTTTAACTAAGCTTTCACTGTAATTGGTACCAATCCAAGGATCATGCTCCCTGGTTTAATGTCTAAGAGAACAGTCTAAAGAGACAGGGTCTGGAGTAACGAGCAGCACACTAGTGACACACAATATGGTAGTGGGTGTTTGTGATGCCACTTCTACACACAACATGAATATAGTTAAATTAGCTGTCCTTTAATAACTCATGTTTCCTAATTTCAAGTAGGAAGAACCTACATGCACACGTTCCCCTTCATGATGCACGGCACAAACATGAACATTTACATTTCACAAATATTAATCAATAAACATTAAGCATACATTTACACTTATTTATTTATATGGGTTATCAAAATCCTGTAACATTTTGACTGAGATCTATGCCGATGCTTTAGCAGAGATGAGAAAGCAACACACTGCTTCTTCAGCATGAAAGCAACTTCAACTACGAATAATAAAAGGAAATCGTTTTCACCTTGTCGGATTGGCCTTTTTGAGTTCAGATGATTGGCAGTATGAGAGGCTGAGAAGGAGCGGCTCTTGGTGAGAGTCATAAGAATCGAACTGTTCCAAGTGTCTGGATTAAGCGGACTGTAAAATGAAGGAATACAAATGTTAGTACACATGTCTTTACTGGAACAAGAATTAAAAGTACCAGTGCAACACAAGTAATAGACATGCCATAACATTGTTCACAGCAAACCGTCTTGTTGAAGGTTAAGTGAACAGAAATGACTCAGCTGTTTGTAATGTAGGATGTTTATCCCAACAATTGTTGGGAATAGAGTAACAATATATCATCTTTTGGTTGTTTCAATTACTATAAATATGCTAAATTCTATGTTTAAAATGTACTATTGCCTGATGTGCTTGCTAACTTAAAAATATCTCACTTTTAAAGAGATGGTGGTCCTTGTTTTACGTTTGCATCATAAACCTGTAACCCAGAGGAGGTTGTCAGTGTAGGTTTTCCTAGACGTTTATCTGAACATGTCCAGGTGAGATAAAAATCTTCTTTTCGCTCTCTACACAAGGGTAAATGCTTCAAAATTAATCCTCACTTAATTTTCATCCTTTGGTTTAATCGTTATATCAGATTTTTAATAACACGACTGGAAGACTAACTTTGTAACATTGTACTTGGTGCTGACGGAGTCCTAACTGGCATAAAAGCAGTTCTGTTATTTAGAGCTAGAATATAAATCCTTGGTTGGTACAGTTAATAAACCTGACTCAGAGGAAAATGTACTTCCTCTATTTCGACGAAGAGCAAGTGCTTGCTAACTGCTGACCACTTAGTAGGGATTAGCTCTCTAGGAGTGGACAGGAACAGTTAACAGAATAAAGGGCAGCTTAATCACTACGTCTTTTAACTTGGAGATGCCAGAGATAGCTTTTCCTATTCATTCACTCGACCATCTCAGAGAGTCAGACTTATAGCATGAGGTAGGCCCAGTAGCGACACAGTTATATGGTAACAAAACTCAAGGGTAGTGGCTCAGGAAATTAAGACAGGATCTCTGGTGATAGTGAAACGTGATTTGTTGTGTAATTTTAGTTAGATGAAGAAAATGTGCTGCAAAAAGAGGTGGGGGCTGCAAAAAAATTGTTCAGCTTGAGGGCACTATTTCTCAAATCATTGGCTAGTGCACAGGATAAAACTGACAACAAAACCACCCACGGCTTAGAACATTCCTGGACCTATGACAATTCCACCTGAAGAGAGTGTCTCTGCTAAAAGAAGACTTATGGCTCTTAACTCCTCCTGGAAGAAGAGGACTCACTGAAGGACTTCTGAATCATGTTGTCACCCAGGGACTTCCAGCACTGGAAAAAGCTGGAACTTAGTCATTTTTCCAACTCCAGAGGAGGCCCTAAGGCTTCACCAGGGAGGTCGTCTCAAAGCAGGCAAAAAATCTGGTTTGTCAAAAATCTTTGATGCACTGAAAACTGGTTCAGCCGTGACTTGTTGTGAAGGTATCCAGCCTAGTGAAAGGGTGCTCAGCTATGGATTCTAGCCTTGTCCAGCCAGAGGATTTATGACTTCCAAAAACATTACCAAGTCCAGAGGTGAAGCCTTCAACCAGGGCATGGTGGTAAGTTTATCCAACCAGTGAGGCAACCGCCACAGCTACAAAATCCAGGTTGATCCTTCCATTTCAGAGTACTAGCATAAAAACATTTACAGTGACAACCCCCAATGTATATCTGATCTCTGCTACAATACGGTTGGCATAAAATAGCACCTATGCCTTAGTCAACCGTTGCTACACCTGACAGCCTTAGAGTGATTTCCCCCCCAACGTTTTGCCTACCTCCTCCACTTTTCTGACATTATTTTTGCTGGTTTTAGGAGTCGCTGCACTTTACCACTGCTAGCCAGTGCTAAAGTGCCTGTGCTCTCCGTCCTAAACATGGTAACATTGGCTTATCCCTAACTGGCATATTTAATTTACTTTTAAGTCTCTAGTAAAGTGCACTAAATGTGCCCAGGGACTGAAAATTAAATTACACTTTTGGGCCTGAAGCACTGATTGTGCCACCCACTTATGTAGCCCTTTAACCATGTCTCATGTCTGCCATTGCAGAGCATGTGTGTGCAGTTTCATACTGCCATGTCGAACTGACAAAATAATCCTTTTGCCAGACCCAGACCTTCCCTTTTTATACATATAAGTCCTCTGGACAACTCATAGGGCAGGGTGCAATTTATTTAAAAGGTGGGAGATATACATCTAAGTTTTAGATATCCTGCCAGAGAAAAATGCCCAAAGTCCTTTTTCACTACAACAAGGCATATCTCTCTCATAGAATAACATTGGGAATATCTGATTACGGCTTATAAGTGCAATTCAAAATCTGGAAGAGATAAACTTTTTTGAGTTTGGTGTCTTTGGAATCACAATTTCAAATCATGACTTATGGTAAAGATGGATTTAAAATTCTTATTATGAAAATGCCACTTTTAGAGAAACATAAAAGACTTCCAACCACTCTGCTCCTGCACCTGGACTCTGCCAACTGTGAGTCTGCCCTGCCAGACTCACTGTGGGAGCACAATCAACACATTATCATGGTTTCATGGAAGAGAACCGGTGCTTCGCCTTCGGAACCGTGAAGCTTTTCTCATCACAAGGACCTCGCATCCCCATCGAGGGCAGCCTAGCCGATGATGCCGAATCTCCCCATTACAGCCTCTGCGCTCATAAGAATCGATGCACCGTCTCGACTGCACAATGCATTCTCAACACTGGTATTCACATTGCAAGTCCCAGCGCCTGGGTCCTTGACGTCAATGCAGCAGGAGCTGGTACCCTGACTTCACTGCATCTCGCAATTGACCCATCACCGCTGCTGCATGGAGAAAATTGACACATTACCTCTATTGCGTGGTTCAGAACAGATGCAATCCTCTGAAACCAGGATTTAAGATACTTTAGTTCAGCTGGCTCATTTGGGTCCCTGTAGCTGTCCCATGCTCCGTTGCGGTCGGCCTGAACATTTGGCTTTGTCATGGTCCAGCCGAACCAGATATTCCTGACTGGCACATATTGCTTCTTAGAGCCGTTTGACAGTAAAAAAAAATTTAATTGATAACTCAGGTATTACTGATTAAATTTTTGACATTTTGGTTTTATTTACTAAATTCAGATCTATTTTCCTACCCTGGTGTGGGATCTTTTTATGTGCGGTTGTCACTGTTTTAATGCATGATGTGTCGCACAAATACTTTACACATTGCCTGTAAGTTAAGCCTGACTGCTCTGTGCCAAGCCACCACAAGGTGAGCACAGGTTAATCAGGGTTTGCCTGACAATTACCTTGACTAGTGCTGTGGTTGCTGTTTGACCAGGGCTTATACCGCAGTCAACCAACAACCCAATTTCTAACAACTGTGAATCGGGACCCATAGTTTAAAATGTATTTGGGTTTTTCTAGACTAAAATTTTAAAAATGAATATCTTTGATTCTGCTCAACATATTTTAATGATCCTAGTGTCTTTTTATTCATGACACTTTTGTCATGTTTATTGGTTTGCAAATGTTATTGTGTTATGCACTTTAACCCCTTAGGTGCGGGCGTCGGCCACTGGGCGACATCCGCACTACCTCCCTGGTGCGGGTCACGACCAGTGGCCGACACCGGGGAGGGGTTTTGAAAATCCTCGGGTGCGTCGCACCCCATGATTTTCTTTTTTTAATTTTTTATCCCTGGGAGACACAAAAGAGCTTCTGTGTCTCCCCCCCACCCCTTTGTGACGTCAGCGAGGCGCGCTGACGTCACACTGTTGTTTTCCCCATCGGAGCAGGAAGTGGCCATAGGGCCGCTTCCTACTCTGATGGGGAAAATGGCCCCAAACGGCCTTCCCCACGTTCGGGAAGGCCTTGTATGAAAGGGGAGACTCTTTCATACGAGGCCTTCCTGAACGCATTTCCTGGCCCCCCATCGCAGCACAGCAGGGATTTCACTTGGGGGGGGTCGGCCCCCCTAGGAAACCCCCTCCCCCCAGGCCATATTTTTAAAATTTAATGGTGGGGCCCCCTGGGGGAGAGGGGGGGGCGTGATTGCACACGATCGCCCAACCACAGGGGCAATTTTTTTTTTAAAATAAGGACATTGCCCCTAGGCTACGGCGAACCCCTGTGGGGCCATATTTTTCAATTTTGATGTTGGGGCCCCCTGGGGGGGGGCGTGATCGCGCCACTCCCAGGGGCTAATTTAAAAATATATATAATTAACGAAATTGACAGGGGGTCGCCCATAGGCAGGGCGACCCCCTGTGGGGGCAATTTTTTTTAGTAGTTGTAGGGTTTCCCTGGGGGAAACTACAACTACCACAAAAAAATACATATATATATATACATATATATATATATATATATATATATATATATATAGATAGATAGATAGATAGATAGATAGATAGATATATCAATCCATGTAGATAGATATGTCTATCTACATGGGTATATTTATAGATAGATCTATATATATATATATATATCACTTTTGTCAGTGCATGTGTGGTTTCCCTGGGGGCTGCAATCGGCCCCCAGGAGAACCAGACCCACTTATAAAAGTGATCTATATATATATATATATATATATATATATATATATATATATATATATATATATATATATCTATCAGTTGTTTTGCAGTTGCAGCTTGCGTCCTCAAAGCAGTGCACATACTTCAACTGACGCATTTCAACTGTAGCTTTTAGGCAGCAATAAAGAAGTCAAGTAAGTCTTGTGATTATGTTTCTGCTACAAAAGGATCAGACTTTTGTCTAGTGGCAGTTTTAGTGCCATAAAGAAGCGCAGAAGGTTTATATGACTACTGCAAAGAGCAAATCTGTATTTTAAGTAAATAGCTGAGTACGTTAGTAAAGTCAGCAACTACCTGCGCTATATTACAAATGAAATGTATGTGCGGGATGGGGGGTGGCTATGGAGAGATGAAGAGCACATTTGCTGGGTGGTAATGAGGGAATCCGAGGAGGAGGACATGGGAGTGGGAGCACCAATAATGATTGGGCGCAGGGGGTGCTAAAGACTGTGACGAATGATATGTGACAAGGTGTTTGAGTGTCTTGAAAGAACGTGCTGATTGAGGGAAGAAGCGCAGGTAAGGGGGCCTCTACTGTTGCACGTATCACACACACACCAGAAATTTTGTGACTGTCTATGTAGGCTAGTGTTTTAGAGCAACAGTTTAGCCAATAGCAGAGATGGCATCTTGATGGATGACTGCTGCTGACGTCACTCTGGTTATAGAGGACAGCTCTGACATAGGACCAGAGACTGAGACAGCAGATATTGAGACAGCATCTGAGGGATAGGACAATGGCGCAGACTCTGGGAGTGATTTTTCAGTTGGAGGAGTCCCATTGGATAACTCCTTCGAGTAAATTGTGAGGGAGTTGATGAGGGCAGTCCTGTTGTCCCTTCGCAAGAACAGTCTGTGCAACAGGGCAATAGTGGGTTAGCCCAACCCAGAGAGCAGGTGAATGCGGGGGCAAGCACAGAGAGGGTGCTCTCTTGGGAGCTCCCCAATTTATTTCAGCCCCGAATTCCACTGCCCAAATTGTACTGTGGAGACATCAAAATGATCTACCACAAAAAAATGGTTTTGTAAGGCAGGCACCTGTGTTTTTGGTCCTGGGTTCGGTGGCTATATAGGGAAACAAACCCAAACATTTCTGGAAACTAGAGATCTGGGGGAGTCCACAGACGTGTGACTTGTGTGGATTCCCCAAAGTTTTCTGACCCAGAATACCCTGCAAAGCTGAAATGTTGAATAAAAACTCTATTTTTCTTGCATTTCTGTCACACAAACTACAGGAACATGCTAGGATCCACAAAATTACTACCACCCAGTGATTTCTCACCTGTCCTGATAAAAACACTACCCCACTTGAGTGCCTATACCAAGTGCCTGCGTAAGGAATGGATCACCCCAGGGTCAACAGTTGCCTCATGTAAGTACCAACACTGACCGTTGTGTGATCTATTCCTGTCGCGGGCACTAGGCCTACCCACACAAGTGAGGTACCATTTTTATCGGGAGACTTGGGGGAATGCTGGATGGAAGGACACTTGTGGCTCCTCTCAGATTCCAGAACTTTCTGTCACCGAAATGTGAGGAAAAAGTGTTTTTTTGGCCACATTTTGAGGTTTGCAAGGGATTCTGGATAACAGAACCTGATCAGAGCCCCACAAGTCACCCCATCTTGGATTCCCCTAGGTGTCTAGTTTTCAAAACTGTACAGGTTTGCTAGGTTTCCCTAGGTGCCTGCTGAGCTAGAGGCCAAAATCCACAGCTAGGCACTTTACAAAAAACAGCTCTGTTTTCTTTGTCAAAATGTGATGTGTCCATGTTGTGTTTTGGGGCATTTCCTGTCGCGGGCACTAGGCCTACCCCCACAAGTGAAGTATCATTTTTATCGGGAGACTTGGGGAAATGGTGGGTGGAAGGAAATTCGTGGCTCCTCTCAGATTCCAGAACTTTCTGTCACCGAAATGTAAGGAAAAGGTGTTTTTTTGGCCACATTTTGAGGTTTGCAAAGGATTCTGGGTAACAGAACCTGATCAGAGCCCCACAAGTCACTCCATCTTGGAGTCCCCTAGGTGTCTAGTTTTCAAAACTGTGCAGGTTTGCTAGGTTTCCCTAGGTGCCTGCTGAGCTAGAGGCCAAAATCCACAGCTAGGCACTTTGGAAAAAACAGCTCGGTTTTCTTTGTCAAAATGTGATGTGTCCATGTTGTGTTTTGGGGCATTTCCTGTCGCGGGCACTATGCCTACCCCTACAAGTGAGGTATCATTTTTATCGGGAGACTTGAGGGAACGGTGGGTGGAAGGAAATTTGTGGCTCCTCTCAGATTCCAGAACTTTCTATCACCGAAATGTGAGGAAAAAGTGTTTTTTTTGGCCACATTTTGAGGTTTGCAAAGGATTCTGGGTAACAGAACATGATCAAAGCCCCACAAGTCAGCCCATCCTGGATTCCCCTAGGTGTCTAGTTTTAAAAAATGTGCAGGTTTTGTAGGTTTCCCTAGGTGCCGGCTGAACTAGAGGCCAAAATCTACAGCTAGGCACTTTGCAAAAAACAAGTCAGATTTCAATGTAAAAATGTGATGTGTCCATGTTGCCTTTCCTGTCGCGTGCATTAGGCCTACCCACGCAAGTGAGGTACCATTTTAATCGGGAGACTTGGGGAAACACAGAATAGCACAAGTGTTATTGCCCCTTGTCTTTCTCTACATTTTTTCCATCCAAATGTAAGACAGTGTGTAAAAAAGACGTCTATTTGAGAAATGGCCTGTAATTCACATGCTAGTATGGGCACCCCGGAATTCAGAGATGGGCAAAAAAACAATGCTGCTCAATACCTTATCTTATGCCCATTTTGGAAATACAAAGGTTTTCTTGATACCTATTTTTCACTCTTTATATTTCAGCAAAGGAATTGCTGTATACCGGTATAGAATGAAAACCCATTGCAAGGTGCAGCTCATTTATTGGCTCTGGGTACCTAGGGATCTTGTTGGACCTATAAGCCATATATATCCCTGCAACCAGAAGACTCCAGCACACGTAATGGTATATTGCTTTAAAAAATCTGACATTGCAGGAGTAAAACGCTGAGAAAAATGGCGGGTTTTTTTCAGCTCAATTTCAATATTTGTTTTTCAGCTGTTATTCTCTTTTGGAAAACCTTGTAGGATCTACACAAATGCCCCTTTGCTGAATTCAGAATTTTGTCTTCTTTTCAGATATGCTTAGCTTTCCGGGATCCAGTATTGGTTTCACACCCATTCCTGTCACTAACTGTAAGGAGGCTGAAAGCACCAAAAATAGTAAAAATGGGGTATGTCCCAGTAAAATGCCAAAATTGTGTTGAAATATGTGGTTTTCTGATTCAAGTCTGCCTGTTCCTGAAAGCTGGGAAGATGGTGATTTTAGCACCACAAACCTTTTGTTGATGCCATTTTCAGGGAAAAAACTACAAGCCTTCTTCCACAGCCATTTTCCCCATTTTTTTAAAAACAACAACATTTTATGTGTATTTTGGCTAATTTCTTGGTCTCCTCCAGGGGAACCCAGAAACTATGGTTACCTTTAGAATCCCTAGGATGTTGTTAAAAAAGGACGCAAATTTGGTGTGGATAGCTTATGTGGACAAAAAGTTATGAAGGCCTAAGCGCAAACTACCCCAAATAGCCAAAAAAGGGCTCAGCACTCGGGGGGGGGGGTGGAGGGGTTGAGGCCCAGCAGCTAAGAGGTTAATTTGGAATTGTTGGTACTGGTTGAACTTAACTTCACTTCTCTGGGTCTGCCAGTTGCTTGTGCCATAGCTACCATTTCTCTCAGAACTGTCATCTGAGCTCAACAGAGTGTGTTTGTGCTGTATTGCTGATAGAAACCCTTTTATTCTATCTGTTATTCTCTTTGAAGTAACAATGATCCTAAAATATACTTTTGTTTAACATTTTAGTATTAGATGTTCTTTTAATTTTTGAACGTTATTGCTTATATCCGTTTTGCATATTGAAAAAGCAATAACATTTATTTTTTCTTTCTCTATGTTGCATTCCAGGATGTTCACGCTAACTGTGAGTGTTCAAGGTTGCCTTGTGCACTTGGAAAAGAGGCCGGTATTGCACAAAATGCTTAACTTAATTGCTCAAAGGAGAACCAAATGTTCTATCACTATCATTAGAACAAAAAAATATAATCTTCTTGTTAAGTGACCCTAATAGCCTTATTTAACATGTATAAAACCAGATTGGGTTCAAACAAATGTGTAAACCAGATTGGGATCTAACAGGAACACTGCATGCATGGCTGCTGCAGTATTTTGTTTACTAGACTATTGCCAAAAAAAAAATGCTTTGGTTGTATAGATCATACGTTTTGAAGCTAGAAAACAAGGCTAATTAATGCATTTATACTACAAAATGTGATTGGCCAGTATTTCAACAGGGGTTGTTTTTGCTTTCTATTGGTTCACAACTAGGAAAAACAACACTAAGGGTTCCTGCAGATGGAATATTTTTTAGGTTGATGAGTGTACATGCCCACACTAGAATACACAATTATGTTTTGGTGAAGTTCACACATCTATTCTCCGATAAGATTTTAATTATAAACAACTAAAATTGGCTCACAAAAAATATGTTTCTATTTGCATCCATTGTTCTGTTTCTGTTTCAGGGTCCACTCCTGCAGCAGCTGTTCCTAAGGATAGTCTACACCACAAAATACTGGGGCGCTTCTAAACTATTTACTGATTCACAATAATGCTTACAGGGTGTCTGAAAAGAAGGGCAGGTTACAGCACTCTCATATTTCTTTAAAGCCACTAATGTCCTTTCAGAGTGAAAGTCTCACCCTGACTGAGAAGTTAATTGATCCTCTAAATCTAACTGAAGAGCATAGCAGGATGCACTACCAGCTCAACAATGGACACTTATGCCTAGCTGGCCTCTTGAGAGCACTTAATCAGATTGGAAAAATTAAAATCAAGATAGTATTTTTGGACCTGGCCTTTCTGCACAGCCATCACCAAACGTTTTGCCTTTAACCTCCTGTCTTTCTCTGGAATCCTAATTTAAAATCCTAACTTATGGTGCAGTCAGGTTTCAAATTACAATTCTGTCCTTCGCACCAGGCAGACTACCACCCGTGACACTCTCCTTGCTCCTGCAAACCTTCTCCAACATGAGCGGGACTCTTGCCACAAAACTCGAGAAGGTAAAACTTCAGCTGAACTAATCTGGGACTCTATATGACCAGCGCTCTATCATGTTCAGTCTGAGCATTTGACTTTGACCCAGTCCAGCATGCCTGGATAGCCGTGGTTGGCACTTTATGTTTTTGGGCGCTACACTGAAGTTTATTCTTCAAAAATTCATGACTCTGGTTCTACTGATCGGACTTTTTTTCATTTTGGTCTTGTTTAATTTACTAACTTTTGCTCTGTTTTTCTAACCTAATGTGGGATCTTCTTGTGTGGTGTTTCATGACTCTGGTTCTACTGATCGGACTTTTTTCATTTTGGTCTTGTCTTGTTTAATGTACTAACTCTTGCTCTGTTTTTCTAACTTAGTGTGGGATTTTCTTGTGTGGTATTTTCATTGTTTTACCGTTTGAAGTGTTGCACACATACATTTATATATTGCCTCTAAGTTAAGCCTGAATTCTCTTTGCCAAGCTACCAGGGAGTGAGCTCAGACTAGTTTAGGGTTTGCTTGTGCCGTACCCTGACTACAATTGTGGTTGGCCACTTTACCAGGGCTTATGCCCCAGTCAATCAGTAACCCAATTTCTAACTATATCTTATGGGAGTCATGTTTCCTGCTCATCATTATGTACAACATGAATATTTGAGAAATTTACAGTTGTTTAGTGATTTGTTTTTTCTTTTCCACACCCAGACTTCCAGCTGTGAATATGATTCCCTTCCACAGTATTCATAAAAAAGGTTTCTTGTGATGAAAGAGCTATGTATCAACTATTTCTACACATTATCTCAATTTAATACAAGGTATTCACTTTTTTGCAATAGGTGGCCAGTATGTACCAGCTTTCCAAATTTTGTAGATTCAGTGTCTGCCCTGAGAAACTGAAGGAAACTGAAACACTTTTATCAATGTCATACTTTACTGTGGTTGCATATAGATCATTATTTTCTATGCGTATAGACATCCCTGCACCGGTCCATCACTGTCTAGTATTTGTTTCATCTAAAACATGTGTAGAATAAGGTCATCTGAAAACGAATTAAATCCAGCACTAAAACTGTGAAAAAATATTATTGGGCACAATTACATGCATATCGCATTTTAACCTATCAATTCAATTCACACTAAACACCATAGTTTATAGGTGGAAAAGTATCAACTGAAGAGTAGTAAAAGACACACTGAATGGAGCGAAGACAGGCCCACAAACAAGAGATAACAAAAATACTGAGTCAGATTTTGGACCTGATTTAGAATTTGGCGAAGGGGTTACTTCATGACAGATATTCTATCTTCCAAAACATAAACCCAATTATATCCTGTGGGATTTACATTTTTGGCAGACAGAATACCCATTAGTGTTATGACGCAGTAATCCCTCGGCCAAACTCTACATCAGGCCCTTTGTCTTGAATGCATGAGTGTGACCTGACAAGATGTAAAATAAAGGCACTAAACAAGAGTCTGTCGTATGTGTCCATAGAGGATATGAATATACTTGATGTCAAAACTGATCTGTTTAGGTTTTTGAGACATATACAGAAACTGATTATTTAAATGTTCTCAGTGCTTAATTTGTGCTTGTTGTTTCCGGTACTGAGCACCAACACTTATTTTTGAGGGCCGGGGCTTATTCTTATGCCTCAACCATTTGCTGCGAGCAATAGACTTATGGGAAATACAGAGGAAGGGAAAACGAAAAAGCGTCATAAAGGGAGAAAGTAGAAAGCTGCAGGATGAGCTGAAGGGGCGGGGGCTGGCCGTAAATGGATTGAAGAGGTCGGAGATGGCTTCAGGATTAGGCTGCCTCAGTATTCACTGCTGGCAGATTTAATTACAGCAGCCTCGTGCTTAAGAGGAGGGCTTTGAGCACCGGCACCTTTTTATTTACAAATTAAGCACTGAGTGTTCTATAGCTAGAGTAATAGTATTCATTAATTGAAGGCACAAATTACAAAACATCATTTACACTTTTTGGAACAATAATTTCAAAGGAATAATCTCTAATTTCTAGAGAACAATATCTGCTGTTAAAATTAAGAGACATTCTCTGTAACGTAAAAACTAAAAGAGCATTATGATTTATTATTCAATAAATGATTTAAATGCAAAATAGCCACTCCTGCATTATTATTTCATTGAGTTAACGCAGGAGTGCATAGAGCATTGAGGCGAGCATGTGCAGGTCAAGATATGATTACATTTTTAATGTATGGACTGCTATATGTTACTATATGTTAGAGGATTCTGAAGAACAACAGGATTTGTACAGCCACTGCACAAATATAACGTCAGATCTTATAGCCAAGAGTAAGTTTTCTTTTCACCAAAGAAGAAAGTTGGTCTGACAGTGATTTAGTCAAGACCTGCAAACGGTGCAACTGCATTTCATCGTTTATGTAGCATGGGGGTCAACAGAAACAGAAGCATGAACCAGCAATCCAGCAAGCAAAATGAAACTGGATCTGAAAGGTTTTAGGAAGTGCAAGCTCGACACACAGTGCACTTCATAGAGTGTACCATTTGCTTTGCAAGGTGGTGTCTCTTACAGTGCGTGTACACAAATGAACAATAGGAAGTACCGGCAGGAAGATTCTGCCAATTACAGACGGAGCAAATTGTTTTTATATTTCCCCCACTGGCTTGGTGTTAGTGGCACAGCAACTGCTCGATCGAGGAAGGAGTTCAAATCACCATGACCTTGAGGAAGGAAATGTGATATTTGCTTCTTCCACTGACTGATCTTAAAGGAAGGTGTAAATATTATGGTTGTAGTGGGCCCTGCCTGAGTCCATGACTGAGGTGGCAGATATGTTTTTTCACCGCTATCCTCCCTCCCAGCCAGATCTCCAATGAAAACATACAGGAAAATTTCCTAGTGAGAAACCTTGTGTATACCTCCTGGCAAATTCTAAAGATAAAAAGACGAGAAAATGAAAGAAGAGTTTTCTGTTCATGCAAAAGATGTCTGTGATCATCCAAGGTCAATCGTGTTGACCAGTGCACCAAAGGCAATCAATCCTCTGCCCACACATATTCTGATGCCAGTCATCATTATCATAAACGCAGTTCAGATAAGGAACCAGTACTCATCACCCCTGCCTAGTTTAAGCATCAATATCATGCATAAATACTGCTACTAGCCACATCCTCGGTAAAGGACCTTGGGGAGTTGGTGTCTTCCCTGTCCTCTGGTACACCATTGCAGACCCTAAAGGGCTGTTTGTATTGCAGTTTGGGGCCCCCTTGTAATTAAAGGAACCTCAATTGTGGTCATATAATGAAGAGGATTCTCTGAGACTAAGGAAAAAATTATGAGGAAGGAATAGTTTGTCCTTGGATTAACTTAATTAATCATAATTCTCCCAGTTATTCCAAATGTTTGCGGTTTAACTACTAATTCACCTAGGGCTACAACAAGTCAAAAGAGTAGTGACATATTTGCTCACACAATCACACACAAACTTGTAAGTGATCTGCCTGGTATGTACGTTTCTCGAGATGGTGGCCGCTGACCTAGCCAATACTATTTCTCACCCATGAAGGTTCCTCTTATTAGTAGTCAGATCTCATTCAAATAAAATTAATGTTGCATTGTTAGACTTTTAATCCTTGGCATGTTCTCCCTTAACTTTTTGCCTCTGTTTCCCAGGTTGTTGATGTATGCTGGACTCTGTTTTTGCTGTTTTTGTTACTCTGGGCACTTTACCACTGCTAACCATTGCTAAAGTGCAAGTGCTCCTTTACAATTGCTTATAATTGTTTTCTAATTGGTTCATCCATGATTGGCGTATTTGATTTACTGGTAAGTCCCTAGTACAGTGCACTAGAGGTGCCCAGGGCCTGTAAATCAAATGCTACTAGTGGGCCTGCAGCACTGGTTGTGCCACCCACAATAGTAGCTCTGTAATCATGACTCAGACCTGCCACTGCAGTGTCTGTGTGTGCAGTTTTAAACTGCCAGTTCGACTTGGCAAGTGTACCCACTTGCCAGGCCTAAACCTTCCCTTTTCTTCCCTTCCCTTCCCTTATGTATGGCACCCCTAAGGTAGGCCCTAGGTAGGCCCACGGGCAGGGTACCATGTATGTTTAAAGTAGGACATATAATAATGTGTTATATGTCCTAACAGTCAAATAATGCTAAATTCGGTTTTCACTGTTGCAAGGCCTGTCCCTCTCATAGGTTAACATGGGGGCTGCCTTTAAATATGATTAAAGTGTAGATTCCCGTTGGGAGCGGATAGACATGTGGAGTTTGGGGTCTCTGAGCTCACAATTTAAAAATACATCTTTTAGTAAAGTTGATTTTAAGATTGTGTGCTTGAAAATGCCACTTTTAGAAAGTGGGCATTTTCTTGCTTAAACCATTTCTGTGACTCTGCCTGTTTGTGGATTCCCTGTCTGGGTCAGTTTGACAGTTGGGCTGGTTGCACCTCTCTCTAGACAACGACACAAAGGGAGCTGGGGTGTAGCCTTCATATCCTGATTAGCCATCTGTACTAGGAGGGAGGAGAGGAGTGGTCACTCACACCTGAAAGGGATGTGCCTGCCCTCACACAATGCAGTCACCAACCCCCTGGTGTGTCTCTGGGGCCTGGCCTGGGCAAGGCTGAATTTCACAGACAATAGAGACTTTTCTTTGAAGTAAGCCTACTAAGGTATAAGAAGGGCACCCAAAACCACAGACTTTAGATCACTTCTGGAAACCATGAGGAACCGCCTGGAGAAGAGCTGAAGACCTGAGGAAGAAGAGCTGCCCTTCCTATGACTGTGCTTTGTGGAGCTACCCTGCAGTTGCTGCTTCTGCCTGTGCAAGAGGACAAAGACTGGTCTTTGTGTGCCTTCCTGCTTGTGAAGAACTCTCCAAGGGCTTGAAACTGAGCTTTCCTCCTGCTGTTGAAGTCTCAGGGACAGCAAAGACTTCTCTCTGCCAGCACCTGGAGCCTCTGCTGAGACTCCTGCCCTGCCAAGTGGTGCCCTATCCAGTTCCTGGGGCCTTGTCAGTTGAAGCTGGTGGACCAAGGTTGGAAATCCACACACAGATCGCCATGCGAGGAAACTTCTGACACAACCTCCGAGAGCGGCTAAAAGAACAATGCGCCGTTGGTTCTGCGGCTGAAATCGAGGCAGGGCTTGCAGCACGGCTGTAAAATCGAAGCATCCAGCTGGAGAAACAACGCTCGTTATCGCTGACAGAGGCTGCAACAATGCAACATCGCTGGGTGCAAAAAAACAACACAAATCTGCCTGGACCCGAGGTTCTTTGTCCGGATTGACGCATCTCTGTCCTGCGGGAAAAGAAAAGACCGGAGAAGGAGAAAGGACGCACAACCTTGCTTGCGGGTTAGAAATTTACGCACTGCTTACCTTTTTCGACACACACTCGCCCGTGCTGGTTATTTTGACACGACCCAGGTACATTTTCACACTAACAGCGTTAGCATTATGTTTAATAGGACATGAAGACTCATATTGCTTTTTAAATAACAACGTGACTTGTGTATTGTGGATTTTTGTTGTTTTGTTGCTTTGGTCTTGTTGTGTTTATATAAATATTCTCTATTCTTCTAAACCTGTGTTTTGTTATTTTGCAGTGTTTTCATTAAGTACCTTCTAGCTTGTAACACCAAAATCCACACACATCTGGGATGATGCACTTACCTTTTGCTAGAAGAACTTTATATCCGTAATTTTGGGGCTATCCAAGAGCTCTTCGTAAGTACTTTAATCATGATGCTTATCCTTTCCTGCATTAAATCATAGCCTCCTTAGCTCGCTCTATTCCTAGCACCCTGACACTATTAAGGCTCTCATTATAAGTGGCACAGATCCACACCCCTGGAGGAGATAACTTGCTTTGTGCCCATTTATTGTGTCTGCACACTCCAGACCTGATAATTCCATGTCTGGATACACAAAGCAGAGACATGCAAGCAGAGCTGCAGGGGATGGGGGCAGCTGCTGCACCAGGCTTCCACTAGCTCTGTTACAGAAGGATGAGAGGGACAAGTAAATGCTCTCCCTGACCACCTCTATTCTGCCCCAGCTTCACACCAACCACTCTTAGGGCGTGAAATTACCCCCCACACATATTTACCACCTACTGATGTGTGGAGATTTAGGACCGTCGTGTCTCCTTAAAAAGGGAACTGCATGTGGATTTGGCCCAGTATTCCTGGGTCTGAGTGCTATCCTCCATGTCCGAGGCAAATATTGTGTACTCCTCACATACAGATACAGGGAAGTTGTAATGAGGCTCTTAATATGTAGCACATTTTGTGGTAAATTATAGAAGCACCTTTTGATAAAAAATAGCTTGACATTTTAGTGCACAGTGATAAATAACTCTCAGCTTAATCAGCTTCTAACATTTTTCAACGGTTTCTTTAAAAATCATTATTATGGGGTTGATAAATCACATACACAAGAAGTATATAGTTTCCAGAGCGCACAAACATCCACACACTTACACAACTGCCTAAGTCCATGCGTTAGTCAATGAAAATGCAATGATAGTATGAATATAAATAAATGATGCAGAGACCCTATATCACTTTCCTTTGATGTTACAGCAGCAACCCAAGATGTAATCTCCAATCCCTTTTTTTCACATACCGAGAAATTTCATTAGAAGGACTAACACCAAACAAACAAGAGTCCTATATTTCTAGCTCAGATGAGCACAGAACTGCTCAGGGGAGTCTTTACTGGGGACTGTACACTAAATGCAGGGTGTACACAGATCCACAGATTTTTTGATTCCCTTTCATATGCAAGGTGTGAAAGAAACAATCAATCAATCAGATGTTTTAAAGCACACTACTCACCCATACAGTCGCAAGACACTGAGGGGTGTGACCTTAGAGATCAGCCGAAGAGCTAAGTCTTGAGGTCCTTCCTGAAAAGAAGCAGTGATGGCAACTGCCAGAGGTGAAGGTGTAAGGTGTTACAACCTTTTCCTGCCAGGCATGTGAAAGATCTTCCTACTGCTGAGGACTTCTTTATGCAGGGTACGTTGATGAGTGACTGCTGAGACAAACGGAAAGGTCTAGATGGGAGTACCAGGTGATGCAGTGGTTGATGTAGCTGGGTCTGCTGTTGTGGAGGGCTCTGTAGGCATGCACGAGGAGTTTGAAATTGATCCTCTTCTCAATAGTGAACCAGTGGAGGTTTCTCACGTGTTCTGTGATGTGCTCTCGACAGGGAATGTTTAGGATGAGTCTGGCGGCGGCATTCTGAATTTGTTGCAGCTTGTTCAGGTTCTATGCCAGAACCGCCAAGAAGAGAGCGCTGCCGTAGTCAAGTCTGCTCCTGATTAGTGCGTGTGTCACATTTATTTCGCCAGTCGGTTGGTATCCATCTGAAGATCTTTCGTAGGAGTCGGAAAGTGTTGAAGCCGATGGAAGCAACAGAGTTGACCTGTCTGGTCACGGTGAGCGTTGAGTCAAGGATGACTCCGAGGTTAAGTGCATGGTCTGTCGGGGTGGAGTGCCTGCCGAGTGTTAAAGGCCACCAGGAGTCATCCCAGACTGAGGAGGAAGATCCCATGATTAAGATCTCGGTTTTGTCAGAGTTCAGCTTATGGCAGCTCTCCCTCATCCAGGTGGCGGCTGCTTCCGTCCCCTTCCTGAAATTCTTCTTGGCTGTTGAGGAGTTCTCGGTCAGGGAGATGATCAGCTGGGTGTCATCTACGATGTTCATACCGTAGTTCCTGACGATAGGGACGAGCGGGGTCATGTAGATGTTGAACAGCGTGGGGCTCAACGATGATCCTTGGGATACTCCACAGCTGATGTCTGTAGGTTCTGAGAGGTGTGGCGGGAGTCTGACTTTCTGTGTTCTGCCTGCCAAGAAGGAGTGCATCCGTTGAAAGGCCCTGCCGCGTATGCCTGCTGCGTGGAGTCTAGTGTGTGGTGGGATACTGTATTGAAGGTGGCTGAAAGATCAAGTAGGATGAGGGCTGCTGTATGTCTGTAGTTCTGAATCCTGATTGGGAGACGTCCAGGATGTTGTTGTCCTCGATGTGTTGTCGTCGCTGAGTGTTGATTGCTTTCTCGGTGATCTTAGCTGGGAAGGGCAGCAGCGAGAGGGGGCGATAGTTCTTGAGATCCGTTGAATGTGGGTTTCTTCAGAAGTGGTCGGATCGCGGCAGGCCTCCAGTCTTCTGGGTAGGTTGCTGATCCCTAGGGAGCAGTGGATGGTCTTGCAGAGTTCGGGTGCAATCGAGGTGCTGGCCTTGTTGAAGATGTAGTGGGAGCAGGGGTCGGTGGGGCTCCAGAATGGATGCTGCTCAAGAATGCGTGGATCTCGTCCTCATGAGGAGGGTCCAGGTGTGCAGGAGTCTTGGGGGTTCAGAGGGTCCTGGCTGAGGTGACATTGGTGAGTTCCGCAAGTCTTGAGGTCCGAAACTGTTGTAGATGCCTTTGATCTTCTGATGGAAAAAGGTGTCAAGTCTGTAGCAGAGATCCTGAGATGGAGGGATGTCTCGGCTTGTGGTCTGGTGAATTCTTTGAGGATGGTGAAGAGTTCTTTATTGTTGTGTGTGGTCGTGTTGATGCAGTCCTGCAGGGCGGTTTTCCTGGTGGACCTGATGAGGCAATGATGGGATCTAGTGGCGGATTTGAACGTTGCAAGGTCTTCAGGGGATTTGTTGTGCCTCAATTTCCTCACCAGCCTCCTGCCTGAGCTGCAACAATGTTTCTGTTTAGCCAGCAAAAATAATCTAGAAATGGATTGCCATGGAAGCGATGGAAGTCACCTCTCCCAAAGGTTATGTCAAGTACTTAAACTCACCTTAAGATAAGGTTTGCACCTCATCGCCACTGCTGAATATGAAAGGTGTTCGGTAACAATAAAACCTGTTCAATTCCTATGTGTTGGATCTGTGATCATTCACTTTGCCTAGTAATGGAATGGACTTTCTTCACTGTGTCCTCTTCTTGGATCATTTATTTGAAAGAACAACCTCTATAAAAAAAAAAAATGTTGGCACTTTCACCCACGCCAGCAAAAACCATCAGTCACTCCACTCCACTGTGTCCTCTTCTTGGATCATTTATTTGAAAGAACAACCTCTATAAAAAAAATGTTTTTTTGGCACTTTCACCCACGCCAGCAAAAACCATCAGTCACTCCACGGGTAGATCATATGACTTAATTTATTTCTAAAGCTATGCTGTGATTGAATAGTTGTTTATAACTTTAAAACCCTTTCATATACAAAGTACTACTTACAGGATCCCTCTGAATCAGTGCTTAGTTTCTTAGCTTGACCTTTAAACTAATACATGAGCAAATACGCGGGACTAGCTATACGTAAGAGAAACATAAAATAGTAAACATTTCTCTGCATGCTTATGTACCAGGGAGAACACAAATGTTCCATTTTGTTATAAAAGGCACAGACAACATATCATCAGCTAACCAAGCTGAGAGCAAATATTTATCAGTTGATCAGATAAGGTCAAACATGAAATAAATGTTCACAGGAATCTTGTCTACATTATCAAATACATTGTTTTGAAAACATTGGTTCAAAGAAAGAGAATGTTAAACAATTACTCTGCACCAGGTATAATATAGTGCCTTTTAGCGTTTTCAAACTAGAACACCTATCAACAACACAACAAACACTATGGGACCATTGTCAGTGATAGTAAAAGAGCTAATATTTCTGATGGCCAATTTATGCTCTAAATAGCAGTAAAGTATTATTTTTATAAACTCATTGAGAACCTTTGATGCCCACCCGTCCAGAAAAGTACTACTGACTTGTGTAGTAAAGTTGCACTTGAATAGCTTGGAGCTTCCTTGAGAATCAGTACAGTTGGCACTGTTTATTTAAGTATTAAGTAAGTCAGCCTTCAGATTTCTTTAAAATCCAGTTATAGAATCAAGGGGTAACCCTGTAATCCTCAGAATCTGGGTAACAGTGCTTCTTACAGATGGTATCAAGTAAGACAAAAGCTGATTTATGGAGTATGTATATACATTTTCTCCAAATACAGCGTCCTGTGAACAAATCAGTGCAGAGCCTAAGATTATAGCTCAATATTTGAATTTTTCATAATATAGTTGTTGTATCAAAAATTACAAACATAGGCCCTCATTATGACTTCGGTGGTCTTTTCACAAGACCGCCAAAGACATGGGCGCCAGAAGTCTGACCACCATATTACAACTACTGCCGAATTTCCACCACAATTTGGGCGGAAATCCTCCAGCAGTCATGCTGGCGGTCAGAGGCGAAAGGGTGGTTCCACCTCCTGCCCGCCTCACCAAAAGGACTCCACAAGCCATATTACGACCTGCAGTGTCCTGATGGCGGGGCACTGCTGGCGTTGGAAGCGTCTGTTCCCGTTCCCTGCCGGACAAGGTAAGTCGATCATCCGACAAGGAAGGGGAGTGATAGGGTGGGAGAGGTTGTGTGTGGGTGTGTGAGTGGATGTAGTCTGCGCGTGTAAATGTAAGTGTGTATGTGTGTGTGAATGCATGAGTGTATGCGTGTGTGTATGGGTGTTTGAATGCGTGTGTGGAAGCGTGTTTGAATGTGCGTGAGTTAATGCGTGTATGGATGAGTGTGAGTGAATGAGTGTATGTGAATGAGAGTATTCGGGGGGCGTGTGTTTGTATGCAGGAAGGGGAGAGGAAGGGGGTGCGGTTCTGGAAGGGAGCTGGCGGGAGAGGGGTATTGGTATGGAAGGGGGGTGGTTATTGGGTTTGCAGGAGGGTTTGGGGGAGTCGTCTCCCGGTGACAGGAAATACATTTCCTGTCACCGCTAGTCTTTCTGCCAGGGTTTTTGTGGTGATGCTACCGCCGCAGAAACCCTGGCGGAAAGCCAACTTGTTATACCGTCGGTGGTCTTCAGTGGACCGCCAGGTCAGAGATGCTAATATCCCTGGTGGTACAAGCGGAGATGTGGCAGTCTGAGGGCCATAGTTAGAGGTGCTCTGGAGGGTAACAGAGAGATGTAATTATATAGTGCTTGTGAGTTGTGAACAAAACTAGGCAAAAGTGATCAAAACAGCTCAAGTACAGGGAAGGTACAACTGGCTGCCAAAGCTTTGTTAGAGATTTTCAGAGGGAAAGTCCAGTACCTTACTGCACCAATTGGATAACAAAACCATAAGGCAGTCCAGAAGATGTGATTTGTCAGTGTTTCGATCCTTAAAAGGTTATGTCGATGGGGCCATCATCATGACAGTGTATTAGATGCACCTCCATCAACTTGGAAGATGTTCAAAGTCAATCAGAATCAACTTGAAAGATGTTCGAAGTCAAAAAGAACCTGTCCAACAAGGTCCAGGAAAAGACTTCAAGGAACTACCTAAAGACAAACCAACTGGGCAAACCCACCTTGTTGCAGGTGCTCAAAGGATTTAATCAACTCAGTTTGTCTGCAGATGGTGGTGCATTTAACACATTAATCGTAAGGAACAAGAGTGTCCATGCTCACTTTCATTATGGATGATTTTAGGTTAGAGAAACACTGCAACACTAATGAAGGACTAAATGTATTAGATCTGGTTGCAGTCAGTGCAAGAACCGGAATTACAGGTATTCCATTCCTTTCTGACTGGCATGTTGTGGAAGACTCTTCTTGCAGAGTTCCACATTAACCTAAACCTGATGCTGCCCCAAACAAGATCACATTATAATTGCAACACTATGGCAACCAAACTTAAGGCACTCACATTATTCTCTGTTTCAGCTAGTATTTTCCAGTAAAGTTGTTTTTCCTATAGTCTTAGTAGGTGAAACTTGACCCTGCCTAATCCCCTTCAGTAAAGATTTGCAGCATGCTATGACGGAAACCTTTCCATTGGTACACAAATAATGACATTTGCAAAAATGGGATTCTAATGGAGGTACTCTCATTCCTTGTCTTTTCTTGATGAGTCCTCAATTTATTGACATAGGTCCTCTTGTCTCACCAATGGCAATGGAACCTACCTAACATTTGATTTAAATGTTTTAAGATAGTTTTAAAAAGTTGGCTAGCTCCTCAAAAAATGTTGCTGAGCTTGTCTACGAATATCATTATTTTAATTCCTTTAGCTAGGTGCATCATCTTTTGAGGCACATTTTACTGAGCAAAGTGTGCCCTTTTTTGGAACATCATATTTAAGGCACATTTTACTGAGAAACGTGTCCTTTTTTTAGCATAGACGTTTAAAAATATGCCTCTAGCCACCAAATTCCAGCCCATCACTTATTGTCCTTATAATTCTCATCTAAAGTCCAGGTTCCTGGCTGCTTCTTTCCACACACTTGGGCAATGTAATCATTCATATGATGACTGTAGGGTTGCAAAATCCTTGCTTTATACTTGGTAATGGCTGACTGTAAGCCTTTCAGTAATTTGCATGCCCCAGGAGGCCATTTACATGTGCCCTTTGTCGGAACACCTAACAAAAGGCATAGGAACACTGTCCTCTCAGGTGCTGTTGCTTAACGCTACTTAACTGAAAAGTTAATCTGAGAGAAAGTTACAAGAGATTTAAAGATTTGCTCAACTTTGACAGTTGTGAAACAGAAGGCTTTTCCTTTAAATACTCAACTGTAGGGAGCTTTTGCTGATCTCACGACTTCAAGGGTTTAACAATGATTAGTCCTATATTTTTCATTCCCCTTTTCCTCTCTGGTCATGATAAGTCAAGTGACCCACAAATGAGGACTGCACCAGGCCTACCCTGCTCTTTCCTGCTTCCACCTCAGAAGAACAACTCAGTTAAACCTGACTCGGGTAAGCCTTAACTTACATATATCAAAGAACAATCATAGGTCATAGGCCACATAGTCTTACTGAATGAAAATCAGTCTTACAGCAAGCCCAGAGAATAAGATGACTAGGGGAAGAAACCATCTGCCTAGGTTCCCAGAGTCAATAAGGGCTGAGAAGCTGTTTACCCTGATGAAGGTGCTTCAGGAGGTTTGATGCTGGCACTGCGGTCTCTCCTTACTGGTGCTGGCTCCAATGTTGGCAATCCAGTAGCTGATGTTGTTGTTGTCCAAGTAGATGAAACTCTTCGCATCAGCCCAGGAGGAAGGCTCCTCCTCAATCGCTATTGTTTAGAAATTGAGAAAAAGAAAGAAATGCAGCTCTTAAAGTTTTTAAAAGCAAAAAATATACAAATTGTAACATACAGAATGGAAACAGCGGCATACAAAACCAAGACTAGATTCCAAGGACATAGAAGTAGAATGCAGAGATGTGTCTGTAAAAATCTAAACATGTAAACATTAAAATACTTTGGAGTTATAGTAGTTGGCAATCTGAAGTACTGTCTTCAACAATTTATTGAATGGAGGGAACTTTTATTTACAAATAAACACTGAGGGTCTCTATATTGATGATGCATGCAATTACAGCTGCCCGTATCACTCATGTACACAGATTTAATCAGACATTTCATCATCAGGGAAATAACATGTTGCATTTCACATCAAATCGCATCTGAGAGCAATGATAACATATCTGAAGGTGCAAACAACTGCTCTATTTTCCACATCTATTTCCTGATATTGAAAACACAGGCTTCTTTTCCTGCACTGAACCCAGGGTCAACTCAATCATTCTGATGTTTATGCCCGGCAAGCTCTGGTACCAGTAAGATTAGGTGCATCGCATGAATACCATTCCAAACCCTGCATTTTAAGCCCACTGGACTTGGCTTGTTTCTACTCCCTATATCATGAGACTCCTGAGCACAGCTGAAGGCCTTTGCTAGCTGTCTATGGGGAATGGATGTGTTGCATGGTTGAACTCAATACCTGTGCCCAGAACACACTGTGAATAGACAAAGTCCATAGTACTGGCTGTCTGGACACAAATGTACCAGATACCGTGTACCCAGTCTTGCTTGGCACGGCTGAAAGATGTTAACTGTGAGGTGATGGGGTTGGATATGGGTCTGGGTCATGGGTCACATTATTCCTTATAATTACAATGGAGATGCATAAGAGCCATGCCATGTGTTGTGTTTCCGGGGCAGTGGGAGTAAATGCAAGGTATTATTGAAACCAGCACCCGGTGCCCAGAGGCACCTGGACATGGATGGCACGGCCTGCTGTAACAGAAATAGGGTGTCGAGAACAAACAATGGGCAGATTCAAAGGGCTCATTAGAGTGTCTTGCTTTCAGTTGCACTCTAGTCAGCAGAGGGGTTTGAATACAATGGAAATGCAAACATACTATTCTAACTCCAGGCATACAATATTTGGGGAAAGGGTAACTTTCCCCCATCATAGTCCAGTTGGCTATAGCCATTCATACTCCAGATCTGCAATATTTTGGGGAAATTTAAAAAATCCCCAAGTACATTAAAAACTGGTAACAATGTTTACTTTTCATTGGTGGGAAGTGCTGCCTTAAAGGTGTTGCTCAACATAAGAATGCCAATACTAAGGCCAGAACCTCTGGATATAATCAAAAGCCATACCACATGGGATGGTTGCACAAAGGACATGGCACTTTAAGCAGAATCAAATTATCAAATAACCACTGGGTATGATCAGAGGGTAGAGCCAATGTACAAAGTAAACAAGGCACCAAAAGAATTGTCAAAGGGAATATATGGCTCTTAAATATAGACAATAATGCATGTTAGAAAAGGCATAACATACTTTAAAAGCATCAATCCAAGAAACATCAATGTTACAATGTGTGAGTAATTACCCAATTTTTGCCATTTTCTTCCCATTTTTTCTTGTCTGATTTTGATACTTACAGGACTCAGACTTTGTATCTATACTAAAGTGCCTTGGTCTATCTAACCACCCCCAAAAAACATGTCCTGTATATTGGAACTCCCTATTCAGCCCATTTAGCTTCTGTGTAAGTCCACTATAAAAGATATCTAAAATGTGCTTAAATCTTGGAAGGTCATATGAGGGTTGTACTATGTACTTACACCACCCACATATATGAACAGGAATGTGTCTGCCAGGGGCACTACTGTACTTGCTTGCAGTTTAAGGGCCATGCTGTAAACAATTGCAAGGAAAAAGGCCTTTGCCATGTTAGAAAATCTAGTCTTATGTATTGATAGGTTTCCTCTAAAGTGTGCCTTGAGCAACCACAGAGAAGGGTTGTAATCTTTAAAGGTAGGACATAGTACAATTCAGGGTTAGAATGCTTTCACAGTTAAATTAAATCCCAAAATTATATCACTGTGTAGGCTGTGCTAAACTGTTGCCTAAACAGGTCTGGGTGGGTTACAATATGTATTTCCTGTATTCCTAAATGCTACAAAATGCTTCAAATTATTTCTTACTTAATTTTCCAAATTAGATTAATAGGTGAAATCATATTTTTGATAACTCAAGTGGAATAGTAACTTAGTAAGAACTTATACTGCCTGAGCTCAACCTGTCACTCATGCCCTCCAGAGCTGGAACACCCATCCTTGGCTAGGAGAATTAACTCCAATGGGTCAAGGGGCAATAGCCCACTTCTGAGTCCAGTAAGAGCAGGTTGGTATTAACTGCTGACCAATTAGCAGCAATTAGCTATCTAGGAGTAGCCATCAATAGTTGGCAGAGCAAACAACAGTTAAGGTATTACTTTTTTGGGATTTGGAGGTGGCAGAGACGGTTACTCATATGCCCGCCCAGCCAGCCAGGCGCCACTAACAGTAGGAAGAGATCCAGTTTTGACCCTGTCAGAAAGAAGATCTCTCTAAATAGGAAAGTAGCTAAGGAGCTGAAGAATTGCTGCAAAGGGAGCTGGGTGACTTGAAGAAAATAGGGATGAGTGGAAGAATATCTTCAGTCACTGGCTACTGCATAAGATACATCTAGCACCCCAACTGCTATCTCTTCAGAACATTCCTGGACCTGGCACAACTCTGTTGGACGTGGCCATGTCTGGAGTGTCACCCTAAACTTTTTGCCTTTACCTCTTCTGCTTAATTGACCGTTGTGTGTTGGCTTTAAGCCCTCTGTGTACTTTACTACTGCTATGCTAACCAGTATTAAAGTGCTTATGTGCAATCTTTAAAAAAAGGTAAAATTGGCTTATATGCAACTGGCAAATTTAATTCGCTTTTACGTGCCCAATAGAGAGGTACATGTCCTCGGGACCTGTAAATTAAAAGATGCTAGTAGGCTAGTGCTACCCATTTAAGTAGCCCTTTAAAACATGTCTCAGGCATGCAATTGAGGTCCATGTACAGTTTTAAGCAGCTAATTCGACCTGGCAATGTAAACATTTTGCCAGGCCTAAACCTCCTTTTTAAATACATGTCACCCCTAGGGTAGGCCCTAAACAGTCCATATAGCAGGGTGTATTGTATTTTAAAAGTTGGGCATATACTTTTAAGTTTTACTTGCCCTGGAAGGGAAAAACTCTCTAATTTGTTTTCCACTACTGTGAGGCCCAGCTCTCCCATAGGATAACATGGGGTTACCTTAATATGCAATATTGTTTTATTTGGAACATGTAGAAATGGTATGTTTGGACTCAAATGAATTGTAATTTTAAATCCTCCTTAACTATAAACTCAGATTTTAGACTACAATTTTGAAAATGCCACTTTTAGAAAGTTGGCATGTTCCTGCCCTAAACTTTCTGAGGCATTGTAGGACTTTTCAGCTACCCAGGCCTGTTAATTGCTCACCCATCAGGACTGAGCATTTGTCCCAGACAGTGAACAATAGGGTATGGGTTACCTGGAAGAGGTGCTAGCATGGAAGGAGCAGAGCTGTTCCCTGTCCTCCTTACATGTCAAAGGAACTGACTCAGCACACTCACAGATAACTTGACACCATGTGTTTGTCACTCCAAATATCTAGAGATCTGGGCAGGGAGGAAAGAAATTCAAGAACCATCTGTGGGGGAAAGACTCTATGAATTTCTTCCACTTTATAGCTGGCACTAGGTATAAATAGTGGACCCTCAGACTATCTCTTCAGTACACTCCTGGACCTGCGGAAGACTACAGAAGGTCTGCCCTGATGCTACCAGAGGACTGCCCTGCTCCTTGAGGCATTCCTTGTTCTTCAGAGGACTGCCCTGATGCTTGAGTCTTGCCTTGCTGCTTGAAAGAGAGAGGGCCATCTCCTTGAACCCAAGACTACCAGCATGACTCCGACGATCAGTTGGTTGATGTCCTGTTAGGAGCTACAGTGACACAGCAAGCTCCAGATGCCTCCCTGAAACTGTTTAGATGGCCTGTTACAACTGGAACTGCCTGAGCCATGCTGGCCTCTGCTGGAATGAGTTCCTGATCCCCCAGAGGTGCCTCTCAATGTACTGGACCCTTGGGTGCCATCGGTTGAGCTCCTCCTGTGAAATCCGGACGTTTTGAACTTTGTGTGCTGGACTTTAAGAAAGTCACTTTTTCAGTGGGGCTTACCTGTTCCCTAAACCCAGCCTCCAAATCGCAGTCGGTCTGAACTTGTGAATTTGTCCCATTCTGGCGTGGCCAGATACACACAGTTAGCGCTTGCTGCTTCTTGGTGTTGTTTTTACTTAAATCTTTAAATCACATAAATCCAGTTCTACTGATTGGATTTTTTCATTTTGGTCTCAAATTGTTTATTAAATCTTTCTCTATTTATGTAAATTGGTGTGGGATTTTTCTTGGGTTGTGTTTCCACTTTATTACTATTTCTGTGCTGCATAAATACTTTACACATTACCTCAAAGTTAAAACAGGTTAATTTAGTGGCTTTTGCCTTTCACCTTGACTAGAACTGTGGTTGTTAATTGAGAAGGGCTTTCAGCCTCCCATCAACAACTCAATTTCTCACATTTCACCTGAAGAAGACTTCTGATTCTTGACTCTTCTTGCAAGACGATGACTCACATTAAGAAAACCTGTGACTCTTGCTAGCAGCATTGAAATAGAACTGGTGTCTGAAGGTCAAGAGATTAGTTTCCTGTTTGCCTGCTTTATGGAGACAAAAGGCATGAGAACTCCTGATTCTAAGAAGGTATTGCAGACCACAGAGTGCTGGGCCATGCTGGAGACCTGGCTGGAGAGAAACCTAGTGTTAAGAAGCCTGCCCTGAGCCACTGGTGGCTGCAGAACTGGCTAGGAGGAAAGTTTTCAGCATTTTGAAAACAGTGAGACTTTGTCATGTTTTCCACCTCCTGAGGACAGGGACAAAGTGGTAAGGCGTGTATTGTAATATTGCATCCAGGATGGGCAAGAAACACTGTTTCATACCACTCAGATCTTTTAGCCATGCTGAAAATGGCTGCAGCTGAATCTCGTGGCAAATGTATCCAGCCTTCTGAAGAACTGCCCAGCTACAGCTTCCAGACTTGCCTGACTTGCAAAAAAAGAAACTAAATTCAAACATAAAACCTTGCACTCGGATGAGGTACCAAATCTATCTTACCAGCAAAGTGACCAGCAGCAATGACATATAGGTTGGTCCTGCTCTGAGCTTTTGGCATAAAAGCCAGTGGTTTCAGTTGGAGTTTGACATCAACATATATGACATCGAGGGAACCTTACTGGCCCCAGCCTTGGCATTTGCCCACTGGGACTAAGTTGAAAGCTAAAAACTTTGACCAAATGACCTGCATGCTGCCCAAGGGTAGAGGTGAAGTCGCTCCCAGTGCTACTGACTGCTGACGATGCGGCCCTGATAACCAGGACCACCGTTGGCATACAGTTGTCACTGAATAGGTTTGTAGTTTTCATGGGCAGTCTGGACTTTTCAGTTAATCTTAGTAAGTCGTATGTCATGGTAGTGGACCTGCGGCCTATTAGAACTAAATGATTTCAGGTGGGTAATCACATTTTGGCCAAAGTGCTGGCTTTTACTTATCATGGAGTCCTGTTCGACTCAAGTAGAAACTGGAACCCCATTTTTTGTTAACAAGAAGGAAAAGTGTGTTAAGGCCAATATAGCTATTAGCAGCTTTGCCCAGAGGTTGGGGTCTAGACCGGCTGATACTCTATCCAAGGTTTATCAGGCCAAGTGCTTTGCCCTTATATGGTAGCAAGGTCTTAAAACACTAATATACTGGATTAAGATTTGGACTAGGGAGGAATTGCATTTGAACAGGATGATCCTCAGGGACTGTCTGTCACTCGACCATGTTGCTAAGATTCAGTGGAATGCATATGCCAAGAAGTCATTTATTAGGCAGGGTAGAGAGGATTTATTGCACAGGCCAAAGGTAATCAATACAACTGAGTTGAAATGGGTGAGGGACCACTTTTTCGATGACAATGTTACATAGAGAGGAGATGGAACTCATGAAACCCTGTGTACAGGGGCACATGCTTTAAGATCGGTTCAGGCTATGGAACCTTATTTATCCATTGTTAAAAGTGATAGGGATAGATTTTGTTAACAATGTTTCGAGTCAATATGTTGCCTTACTTATTGGCCTCTACCAGTGGTTGGAGTCTGCCTGGCTCCTTGGGTCACTGTGACTGTGACAATGTGTCTCTAAGGGACACCTTACAATTAATGATGTTTTGCAGTTATTTTTGGTTACCTAGGAGAATGTTTATTATTCCTTTATTGTAATCTCTGAATTTTTGAATTTTAGGCACGTTCGACCTCCTCTTATGTTTTTGGAGCTTTTACATAATGAACACATTATCTTTAAGGTCACTAGTATTTTAAAAGTTGCAATGAGACTGGGGAATTCTAGACTTAATTAACTTTGCCGCTAGTGATCAGTGATTTTAATTATGTGATCTTCTTGTTCTTATTTTGTAGGGTTTTATATGCTGATTTTATTGTTTTAACTGTAATATGTATTTCATTCTTATAGATTATTGTTGTATGTTAAGCTACTGTTTCCTTCTACTGTACAATTTTATGGTTATGATTATTTTCGAATAAAGTTTATATTATGATGATGATTCGTGTGGTTTATTTGTCTTCTGCTCTGTTGTGATTAGCCTGGAAGTTCCGTTCAACACAGTGACTGTTTCTTTGTGCTTTTAGCCTAAAATAACAAATTCACGTCTGAATACCCTTAACCTGTTTTATTTTTTGGGATGCATTTTAATCTCATTACATTTGCCCCTATGTTTCGAAATTAGTTTGGGAAATGTATTGTGTTGTTTCTTTATTTTAAAGTTGTTGGTAGTGCCAGAAGTTAACACACACTTCTCTGCGGATTGCCTGCTGCTTGTGTCACAAATATCAGGGGTGAGTAGATATTCTTGCAGGACTGTCTTTTGACTGAACCAGAGTCGATTTATTACGTTTATATTGGATACCCCCTACCAAAGTAATGGCCTCATTTCTGTCACAATGAAACATCTAGAAAACACTAAAATGCTGAGCTGCACAAACCTCCCTCAACCCATGCACAGCACATTATCATGATATTATCTGACCGACTACATCAATTACGATATCCCGGACACGACAAACAATTGCTCTTTTCCTCATGGATTTGGTTAAAGTGGTGAGAGGTTGGGTTCAAAGAGGCACTGCAGCCCTGCATCTGCAATTAATGAGCACTAACTGCAATTAAACCAGCATTTCTAAACAACTTTAATTAGGTTTCCAAAAGCAAAACAGAACAGCAGATTCTTTGAGGTCTGGCATGAGGTAGCAATAACATGGAGCACATTAATGTTGAACTCAATGACACTTTTGTAGCCACCCTGGCAGAATACCAGTTCACAACCATCCCGCCCGCCTCTGCTCTACCCCTCCTGCTCCCATCCACTGCTAGTAAATGCAAGTCTCTCATCCATGCCAGCCACCCATGTGGGCACTGACAGCTGGGTCCCAAACTAATCAGTCTCACATGCTTGACGCCATTTCGTTGGAGTACCCTTCTTGCAGATTCCAGTAAGAAAATAGCAATATTCCCATTCCCTTCTCACTTTGCAAATATGATGATATGTGTAATCCCATCCTTTAATTCGAAACAAATTTTTTGAAAGGATACATTTCTTTTCACCAACTTACTGATATATGTTGAAAATCCACACATTTGTTTTGCTTACCTTAGCAGAAGCTTATAAGGAGACCCTTGGGCATGTACACTGACTAAGTACAGCAACCCTCAAATGTACAGATATCTATTATCGGGTGCAGACACCCCCCCACCAAAACCACATGCAAATTACGTTGACGGTGTTGGAGCTCCTCCTTGGGCCACCACAAGGGAGAAGGAATATTCAAATTTGTCCCTTGCAGGGTATTATGGGGAGTACTCCGTCCACTAGAGCAGTGAATATCTAATCTGCAGCTCTCCCACTGTGTTGAGGCTCTGGCAGCCTCATTCCATGTATCTTTCCTTTTTCAAATTGGGTGTTCTGGTCCCACGAGAGCACCCACTGCCTCCTCTTTCATTGGGGTAGCATGAAAGCCCACTCTAGCGCTGACTGGTTGGCTCCTGCTTGCAGCCCCAGTCCTGGGGGGCCACACAGAGCAGGCAGCACTTCAGTGATTGAGCCCGGTATCTTCTCTCTCCTCGCTCACTCCTCAGGAACGTGGAGGCAGTCCTTTATTTCTGTGGGCCTCAGGCATAGCATCCTGGGACCTGCCATGAATGTACCAACCCTGGGGAGAAGGAGGACCCCCAAGGGCACCCTCATGAAGATATTAGAATGAGGACTGTGCCAACTTCTGGGGGCTTGGCCTTCCCTGAAGGAATCGTGATTGTAGTGGCAAAGCATCACGCATTGCATCACCTGCATTGGGGGGAGGGGAGGTCAAACGTTAAATTCCTTAAACAGCTATATCTCAGCTCCCTTTGGGCCCATTCTGGTGAACTTGGGCTCATTTTACTCCTGGTGGTGGGGTAGGGGGTGCCCATTGCAGGGAGCTGGGTTTACTGGCTTCATGTGCTAGCTTTCCCCTCTCCTGGCCCTCCCCCAGCTGGTCATCAGAAGGAGAAAGGGGACAAGCGCAACTGGCACGAGAGAGACCTACCTAGCCATGGGGTCAGCTGTGGACAGAGTGCTTAGTCCAGTACAGAATCAGGTCAGGCTGCTTGTCCTTCCAGCCTCCTATGGTGTTGCACCATCCAGGTCCAGGGTGTTGCTCTTTTTTTAGGTCCTGGGGATGCAATCTTTATGCCCAGTGTCAGGCTGCGTGTGGGGTACACCCCTTTTTCTATCCCTAAAACCGGTTCTGGCCAGTTCAGTTCCTCCCTTTCCCTTGGGTTTAGCTTCAGCATAGTTAGGGAAACCAAGCTAGGGAGAGGCTTAGTGCCCAGGTCCTTTTTGTTTGCTGTGGCACATCCATTTGAAGTATCAGCAGAGTAGAGCACAGCCCCACCCCAGCCATCGTGTAAGGAAGACCCACTTTCCTCTACACCCAGGCCCCTTTGTACACTGTCTGGTTCCAATACACATTTCCCAGTTGGGAAGCCCAAGAGCAACTGTATACTCACAGAAAGGCCCTGGAGACTTTAGGCAGGGAAATACCAACTTTCTAAAAGTGGCATTTCCAAAATAATAACTTAAAATCAGACTTTCCCATTAAAGGAGATTCTAAATGAAAATTAAAATCAGTGGACGAAGTTTTTGCTATCAATTCCAATTTAGCATTAGACAAAAATGTTACAATGTAGCCCAATGATTCCCAGTGGCAGCAGCCAGCCTTGCTACAGAGAAAATCGTGTTGGGGGATATTTCACAGTAAGGACATGTTCAGCATTTCTTTCTGCATGTCCTACTGTTAAACATCATGCATGCTGTCTTTATTAGCAGTAAGGCTTACATATGGATGACATTAATATTTAAAAGGAAGGTCTAGGTAAGAGAAAAAGGGGTTTTGACAGGTCAGATTTGGCAGGTTACCTGTGTGCAGCCACCAGGCTGCACAAAACTGCAGTCTCTTGTAAGAAGCTCGTACAAGTGTACACAATAGTTTCCACATGTATTCATGTCTAACAGGCCCTGTCCCCCTTATCCAAGCTGTGGCGTGGCAACTTAGCTTAAAAGGCAGACAATAGTGGTAAATATGTGCAGTCCAATTCACCACAAAGTTACCAAGAGAGAGATTTATGTAGTGAGACTCACCTACACTAAAGGCCTAAAACAGGTGATCAAAAAGCAGAAACTCCTGGCATACTAAATGGGGGTGGAATCCATCTTAAGCACCTTTATTCTTCTTTATCTTTTGCATCTTACTTTGGACTTCCTCTGTCTTTTTCTTGTTGGCTACTTGAATCTCAAGCACTGATTGGCAACTTTATGTGAGCGTAGCTTCTTTATCTCACCGTCACAATTTCTGTCCACAGAAGGACTTTATGACTAATAGGTACGTTTCTGTCTTTTTAACGTCTCTGACACAGGGGATGCTAGTTCTGTCCTGATAAGACACATGCAACAAGGGTCAAAAAGGTGACATTTCTCTCACTCAACTCAATCTTGTGTGCAATAAACTTATGGTGTTGCACTGACCAAACAAAGGGAGATGGGTAAAGTGCCACAATTAATCTTGGCTACTGGTAAATACTCTGGGTGCATTTCAATCCATCTTTTTTTTCATGTCCGCTGTCTCACTTCAGGCAAGGTATGCCCTCATGTAAATTAGGCTTGATCCTTCTCTAATAGGAAACGTAAAGTCCAAACAGGCAAACCAAGCCCACTCTGAAACAGAAACTCTACCTACTTAGGCCTCGTTAGTAAGCTGCATTGCGATTCCTATGACACTGTGACTACACCTCAGCATACCCATGTTATGTAATGTTATGTTGATTTGTATAGTGCACTAATCACTTGACAGGGCATCTAGGCACTTGGGAAAGATGTGTAGGTGTGTGGTCCCAAGGTGCTTACATGAAGAAGCAGGTCTTGAGCTTCTTGAGGAACTCACTAAGTGAGGAGGAGGCTCTGATGTGTTGAGGGGAGTCATTCCATGTCTTGGGTGTAATGTAGGAGAATGAGCGACCTCCAGTTCTGATTTTCCAGATATGGGGCATATGCGCGACTGAGAGTGAGGCAAAGTGTGGATGTCTGGTGGGATGGTGAAAGTATATGCGGCTGATTAGGTATTCTGGTCCTACGTTGTGTAGGGCTTTTATGAGTGTATGAGAAGTTTGAATTGGCTATGCTTGTAAGTGGAGAGCAAGTGCAGCTTCCTGAGGTGGGTGTGGTGTGGGAGATACAGTATGAGACTTGCAGCTGCATTATGGATGGTCTGGAGTCTGCGTAGGAATTGTTTGGGGATTGCAATGTAAAGGGTGTTGCCCTAGTCCAGCCTGCTGGTGATGAGTGCTTGTGTGACAGTCCATCTGGTGCTCTGAGGCAACCATCTGAAGATCATTCGCAGAATGCGTAGGATATGGCAGCAGGAGATGCACACTGCATTGACTTGAGCAATCATGTTGAGCTTGTCATCTAGGATGATCCCTATATTTCTCGCATGGTCTGTGGTTGTGGGTGTTGGTCCTAGCTTTGAAGGCTGCCAGGTGAAATACCATGGGGAGATCATAATGCCGAAGGCCAGTACTTCCATCTTGTCGAAGCTGAGCTTCAGGCCCATAACAATTAGTCTGTCACATTGAGGACTATTTGTTCTACTAAGATGTAGGGTCCTGGACCACAGACAGTTCATTTCATTTGGTGAGTGAAAGACATTGTATCTCACCAGCTTAGAATGTCTGTTTAAATGGATTATATTTAAAAGTTTCATTATTTGCTTCTCTGGAAATTTAATAATCTAGTATATTGTTTGTACTGAAGATTAATTCTAGATTTATTTTTGTTATTTTGATGGCGGGGTGAATAGTGAAACTAGTGAGATGATTGAAGATGGATAACAAGGAATATATGTACATGTCAATTAGCATCGTTCTTTGATTTCGCTCCTCCATATTTTTAGGTTGAGTATTACCATTTTAGATTCTGATCATAATAACTCTGAACTTTTGTTTGCGTAAATGGGGTGTTGTGTTTGCTGCTTAATACAAAACAAGTTCAATTGTGACTGTGGAGCTATAGAATAGTTTATTTTTATTGAACATTTCTGTGTTGTTTCTCTATCAAGACAAGTGCACATCTATGTATAGAGCAAATGCTCAACTGATCCGACCCAAAACTGCTACCTACCAGGTAGTTGAAATAAGAGGTTTATAATTCTGAAGCATTATCAAACAGGGATCTAACGCAGCAAATACACTGTAGAGAATTGCTGCTGTAGACACTTAGGGCCTGATTACGAGGCTGGGGATCCTTGCGATGACGGTCGGACCGCAGCAACTGTGGCAATCCGACCACCATATGACAACCCTGGCAGGCGGACCTGCCAGGGGCCGCTGTCTCAGCCGGGAATGTGGTCCCCGACGGGTCGACGGCAGCCGGAGTTGTAACCAGCCACAGTAGCGCTGAACTCATCATGGCCTGGCTGATTACAACCCCACTTTCTGCCAGCCTTTCCATGGCGGTGAAAAGGCTGGCAGAAGGTCAATGCTGGGGACAACAGAGGGGCCCCTGCACGGCCCATGTCCATGGCATGGGCCGTGCAAGGGCCCCTGTGCCCAGCATCATTGTAATGGGCACTTTCTGGTTTGCAGACAGTGCCCATTGCGATGGTGCTGGGGTGCTACGGTGTTTGCCCCCGCTCACTTAAGGGAGCCGTAGCACTGTTCCTGCCGGTCAGCCTGGCAGGAATGCATATTACAATGTTCCCGCCGATCAGCTTGGTGAGAACATTGTTATATGCTAGAAGGATCTCACCACCATGGTGGTGGCATCCTCCCCGCGAGTTCCGCATTCCCGCGGTGGTACTGTCAAACTCATGATGAGGCCCTTAGTATAATTATGAAGGGATGTGATGATTTCCACATTAAACTGTCCATGTTTCCAGTGAGTGTCTTCTGTCGTTTGGCACCTCTAGGATTTTTGTAAAATGTTGTATTTTTATATATCTGAGTGTAGTAATACAAAATTCCGGCATTTGATTGTATAGCATAATGATCCCAAGCAGAGTGCTTCTCATTAATTTTACATCACAAGATATGGTATCCATAATCACATATTTAAAACAATCAAAACCCTTATTTTACATCACAAATCTCAATACCATTTCTGAGAAAGCCAGATAATAAATCTACTAAAAAACAGCCTAACATATACCAGCATTTCAGTCCAGGTTTGACAGGTAGAATGTTCTCAAAAACCCACCAAGAGACTAAGATTTACTTGGGAAAGCATGTGTATAAATGCTGCATTGGCAGAATAGATTGGAAATCTACACTCTGGGTCAATGGGAATGTATTATATAGAGTGAGATATTGTTAAAAACGAAACATTCAAATGGATACATATTGTAAAGTAAAAACATTAGGACATTTTCAAACTGAGAAAATGATTTAACTCTGTACTGCATTCCAGAAAACACCCTTATCAGAAAGGAATTTCAGGATTTCAAAAGAATTAAACAAATTAAAATTATAAACATGCTATTGTAACTTTGTGTCTAATTTGGCTGTTGAAGATGGAATTGCTGACTTAATTCCACAGCATCACCTCATACATTTACAAAGATAATGTGGGTTCACCACGATGCCGATGGACTAAGATGTGGCCCTGAGTAATTACCAATGGCTGAGATTACTAGAAGCTTTCCACCCATCACTTAGAAACACAACATTGTGCTCACTTGAACAATACTTCATGTTTTCAGTGTGTATAAGTATAATGAAAGCCCTCATGGATCTGTGAAATTGGTCTCCTATCATGACACTTTCATCACACTATAAATAAGGACATTCCTATAATTTCCTCTGGACAGTTATCTACAGTCTTACTTGAAACGTGAGCCTCTATTATATAGAGGGGTACATTTTACACAGCTGTTTTTATTAGTCACAAAAGTGCACAACCTACCTTGGGGATAGCCAGCTTTTCTCCTTTCTCTGGACACTCTTCAGAATCAGAACAAGTGTAATTTTCATTGAAAGACACTAGGGTGTTAACTCTTGGCTTATGAATCGGCTGGAAGGTCAACTGGGTGCTGAGAAGATTGCTGACTGCTCTCAAGGAGGTGCATATATTCGGCGGTAGTGAGGGGTCTGCCAGGAGGTCTGTGATGAGCCCATGGGCTTCTCCCATAACAGCGATGTCCACAGTTATGCTTGTACCTGAAGACTGAAGAAAAAGGCAATTTATAGTAGACAGTGAACTGCACTGTTAAGAACTACAGGATGGCTTTAGTACAGTACTAGGACACAACAAACAAATGGTTTCAGGACAATGTGAAGATAGGTCTGTAATCAGGCTATGGGCTTCTCCCATAACAGCAATATCCGCAGTTATGCTGAACCTGAAGACTGAACAAAATTGTAATATATGTTAAAAAATTATGTGTTACGAAGTAACAACAGTACAGAGTGCTCAATTGCAAAATTATCCATAAACCTTAGTGACACAGCTAGTCGTTAATGGTTTTGCGGCAAATACAAGCAGTGTGTATATTATGCTTTATTAAGAACTGAATGTTTCATAAGTGTTGGATCTGGTGAACTCAGAGAATAATACACGGCAACTATGACATTATCTACACCGTAGAGTTATATGATTCATGAATCATCTGCAGTATGGTAATATGACTCTATGACCATAGAAACACGTGTAAACTATGGGAAGCATAGTATATACCAATCAACGGCAGTAATTTACAATATGTTGTCTAATTTGCCTGCCTTTCTGAATGACACATGCCATATTCAACCAAACTATAAATTAAGTGTGTGCATGAAAATAACACAGAATGCTGAGTTAAGCATGGTTGTCTTTTTGTAAACTTACAAGGCTGAGTTATGCATGCAGTTCTCATGTGTAGTGATATGAAATTAGGCAAATTTTCTTTTTCTTTTTAACTATGTTACCTCTAACGACTCCTTTTCCTACACCTATGCAGTGAATTGTAGATAAGTGTATAAATTCCCAACAAAACATTTCTAACAAGCAGTAGCCATCATCAATTTAAGTTCACAGAACAAATCACATTTCCATTTTTATGGACTGTTTAAAAGCAGCATCAACAACTGAGCATCACTTTACCATTGACATGAGTCTGCATAGAAGATATGAAAATCGTCAAATATTATCTACTACTAGTTTTACCCTGCTAAAGATCCATTAAACATGAGCACATGGAACCATGGTTTAGTAGCAATCTTGAAATAGTATTCAACCTTTCAATTCCATCACCAAACAAGGATGCAGTTAAAAGCATCAGAAGGGTTTTGTCGTGTTAAAAACAATACATTTGAACAATGACAAACGTCACTCCAGCCATATCTGGCAACACACTATTATTGCACCAATCATAAGCTAAGGGCAACCGTAAGTAAGGAACAGTTTCAAAGTAAGGTGTTTGTTTTAAATTTTAGAGGAACAAATAATTCGATTTTCAAAGTTATTCTCTATACAATACAGTAGAGGAAACTCATTGCTGTTTAGCTTCCAAATGGGTCAACATGTTTCCGTTTCCAATCTCTACAACCCGAATAATGTGAGATCTCAGTTGTGTCGTTCTTTAACATGATTTTATTGTGATTATGTTAATTTGTGCAACTATCCAGCTAATTGTCAATGCTCATTTATTCTGGGGCACCTCATATTAATTCTGATATACATAAGAGTGCATTGGTGTAAAAGATTTACAATAAACGTTGATTTATAGCTTATTCATTTATGGTAATGTCAAACACATTTTTAGAGCACACTGTTGCCAAAAGGGCATCCTGGCACAAATGAGAACATCGGCTGGCCAGAAAAAAGAGAGAAGTCATCTACATACATTTAAACAGAGAAAAGCCAGATTTTTAAAGATTTCCTAAAAGGCATCAACTGGTTGATGGTGCACAGGCTGAGCAGCAAGCAGTATTAATTGTATATTTCTGGATCTTATAATGTACCCAATGATTACAGTATTCTCACACGTCACAACCTCAACAATTAAAGAAATATGTTGGTTCCTCAGGAAACCAGCTTTGCTTCTTGAGAGTTTTATATAACCAAGCCACAAAAGGCTAACCCATACTGTTAAACTTAATAAATGTGATTATCAAATGTGAAAACCTTCTGTTTTTTTTTCACATAAACTCTTTCAATACCACTGCTTCATATCAACACTCTTTCCAAAATGTATGGGCTGTTTACGTCACTTTCTCACTTCTGAAACCCAACATAAAAGGCCTGAACTAGCATTGCTTATGCATTATACTGGGTAAGGCTCTGTCAAAATCTAGCTGAGTAATGTATGCTTAGTGGCGTAACGACTAAGTAAGATAGAAGCTCTAAAGTCATCAATGCAGAGCTCAGAATTAAATAACTAGTATGCAGTGGAAGACTGATGCCTGGCAAAAGGAACAGACATAAAGGAAACGGTTAAAATAACTGTGAAGATGGATGCCAGGCAATGTTAATGAAGCTTTAGCTTCTGCTTCGGTATAAAATATAATTCAGAATAAGAGATAACACAAAAATACTTTAATATCAGTGGGGTCCGATCAATTCGATTAGGTGGGATAGAAGTGGGGGATTACAATTTAAGTGAAAGTAACAGGGGTGGGAAGGGATGAGTAAATGGTGCAGAAGGGAGGCGATCAGGAAAACCGGAAAAGCATAAGGTTGTAATGAAGCATGGGGAGGAAGATGGCAATCTTGAGGTATGCACAACAATGTAGAGGCAGTAGTAGGAAAGGAGGGTATGATGGATACTTTAAGCCGCTGTATAATAGGAAAAGGTTTTACAAAATGATGGGAGAAGCAGGAGAAACTAGGGTAGTTTGATATGGCAGGGAAACAGCCTTCGCAACAAAGTAATTCCCATGCAATGCCTTTATCATGCATTTTACCATGCAATTATTATGGTATTTACAAAAAAGGGGGTTTAAGTGTGGTAAAGGGATGGTAAGGGTAATATTAGAGTTTGGCGGTGGGTAGTAGAAAAAGCAGGTAAGGGTGATTAAGGTTTTAGTGGTGGGCAGTGGCAAAGGAAGATAAGGGTAATATCAGGGTTTTGGGGTAGGTAGTAGTAAAGGGATGTACGGCTAATTTTAGAGTTTATAGTTAGGGCACTGGAAAAAGAAGTTAAGGGTGATTTTAGGGTTTAGGCATAGATAGTGGTAGAGGGGAGTAATGGTAATTTTAGGGTTTAGGGCGTTGGGGAAGTCCAAAGGGAGGGGTAGTGGTAAAGGGAGGTAAGGGTAATTTTAGAGTTTATGGGTTAGCGATGGTAAAGGAAAGCAAGGGTAATTTTAGGCTTTAGCGGTGGGCAGTGGTTAAGGGAGATAAGGGTAATTGTAGGGTTTAACGGGCGGAATAGTAAAGGGAGACAAGGGTAATTTTGGGGTGGATAGAGGTAAAGAGGGGTAAGGGTAATTTTAGGGTTTAGTGCTAGGTAGCAGTAAAGAGGGGTTGGGATTAGATTACAAACATGGGACGCTTGGCGAGTTTCCCTCCCCAAAAAAAAAAACTAATTATTGATTTTCCTCCCTAAAAATATAAATTAAGTAATTTAAAAAATAAAAATGATATATACTTACCTTATATATACACTAACCATTCACAATAAAGGCAGGCGTGCATGCTAAAGACATCTGCATGGCAAAGGCTGCATAGAAAAGGCATGTGTAGTAATTGCAAGTGCTTTAAAAATACACATTCGGCACAGCATAGTTTGGAAAGAATGTTCCAGGATTGTGACCATGGGGTTGTGTTGTTGGCAATGGGTTGTGCTGAAAGGTAGCATAGGAAAATAGGGGACAGATGTGTTGCAGGTGCATCGGGAGGTGCCGTGCGTGGGGTTCCTATGTCAAGAAGATCAAGTATGGGCTTGAAGGGTACCTCAGCACACAGTCTCATAATCACAAATTGCACTGTGATTAGGTGTTCCATGAAAAGGTTAGTGTTAAGCTCTTTTCTGAAGTAATGGAGTGATGTGCTTGGCAGATTTAACAGAGATAGTGTTTCAATATGATCAGTACATTCTTAAGTCCAATAATTAGAGGGACCCACTCCAACACGATTCATTAGATTACTCATAACATTCATTATTGTGACTGCAACAAATTCAGTAACCCAAATATAGCAAATCCCAGTTTGAAATACTCAAGACATTTGTTAACTGGGTTTTTGGGTAGAAGGTGCACTCCGGGAGACTGTAGCAAACGTTTAAATGGTAGGTTTTGGTGAGAGGCAGGCTTAGGTGAGGGACGGTGAGGGACATAGGGGAAGTTGGGATAGACAGTCACTTTTCCTTGGAAGGCCACACATTATATGAAGTTGGTAGCAGCCTTCCAGGATGATTTATGGTTTAAAAAGAGGTTCATTGCTTGTTGTTGGTGGGTGAAGCAGGCTGGAGGGAGGTATGGAAGGGAGGCTGAGGACGGCTAACACATGCAGGAAATAGTTGAAAGTTTACAGCGTTATGAAGTACAATAATGTTCATGTCACAGGAAAGAGGTGGAGCGATAGGCTGTGAAGTTTGGGAGGCTTTTGGGTGGTTAGTGGTGGGCTACATGAGGGAGTAGCTAAAATGATGTATAGTGAGGAATTCTTTAGTTTGTACAGCAAAGTGCCATGGGTTGATGGTTTGTAGTGTGCACCTGCTCTGTTAAAGCACTCTTTTTCACACTGCATAGGTGGTGGTGGTCATGTGTGCTTTAGCAAAACCATGCTAAAGAAGGGGTTAGAGTCCTGCACCTGTCTTATGTTCCCCCTGCTCCTCTGCGTATCAGTCTACAATGCAGCTTGCATTACTGTATATATCCCTTCATTGTGGCCACTTAGGATCACCTAACTCCTTTCTCACTATTTAGGTGCACAAATAGCAGTCTTAAAAGCCGCACACAGCAACCACTGCTAGTTCCTTTCCCCCAGTGGGGAGTCTGAGTGTACACTCCAGGCTGCATCGCAGCAGGCTCCCCTTTAGGAGAGGGATAATGCACAGAGGCTGACAAGGTAAGCAGTACCAACTAACTTAATTTATCTTAAATTCGGATTCCCCCTGTCTGCTGTTGGCCATACCCAGCAGATGACCCAGATGTCCTCATACATTATAGGCCCCAACCTAGCTACAATTTGTATGTATAGTCTCTAGAAGTGTCAATCGTTTTTTGTATTAAAAAAAAAAAACACTGAGTGCAGGGCTGGGTCAAAGTTAAAATGGGGATTTGTAGGAAGCAAGAGCAGAAGGGGAGATGTGGGAAGATGTAGAATGAAATCTCAAAAAGGAAAAAGTTTGTGTTTTCTTCATTAAGCATTTGAAATTATCAAAATTAACAGCCACAGCCCGTCCTTTAAGGCGGAGGGGCCACACACTGCACCTTTTTCCCCTCATGAAGAGTGCCTGTCAGGCTGAGCAAAGGTCAGCCTGACAGATACTCTTCATGTTCAGGTCAGGCAGCCAGGATCGAGACATGTGCGATTTGTGCAGACTCCTGGCTGCCTGAGCTGAACTTTGCTGGGATGAGGAGGTCACAGCTCCTATGGGCAGGACATCCTTGGCTCAGCAAAGGTGCCTCGAGGCTCTCACCAATGAGGGAAAGTGTAACCCATTGACTCTGACCTGGGTGCTTCAGGTTTAAGCCCTGAAGTGCCCAGGGCAATTGTCAATCAGTGACAACTTGTCACAGAGTGGGGTGGGGTCAGAAGTCTCAGCCAGTGAGGGAAGGCAGCAGTTCCAAACCTCCTCCGAGCTGAAAGGGGGGGTGGGAGGTGGAAGGTTTGTGTGTGTGTGTTTTTTTTTTAATGAATGTTTGGTGCGTGCATGTATGTTTGAATGTTGATGAGTGTTGTGAATGCATGTGCGTGCACGTGTGAATGAATGAGTGTGAGTGTGCTTCCCGCCCGCCCCCATCCCTTCTTAAATTACCAGCTGCCATTGAAATGTAATTTCCAAACCAAAAGAAATGGCTACTCCTCATTTCAGTGCATAAAAAATAAACACAATCTGGTAATTCAGTAGCTGAGTGGAGGAAGTGAGGCACCCGCTGGCATAAGCAATCGATCTGTAGATCCCACACTGGTATTCTCACTCGAGGGAACAAACGCAATACTGTAGAGTTCACGAACGTTATCATAAATTGCTACACCCATCTCAGAGTATGCTTTATATAAGTCCTTATGACTGGTAATTCATCCTGAACACTGCTAAAAGCAAAAGGTCTTGTAAAGCAGCATGGGGGCGAGCTGGCATTATTCCTCAATGGATTGGATAAGCAACACAGTGTGCGCCTAACCAGGTTTTCCGTGAATTTTGTGATGAAAAAAGAATTTGAACCGAATTATAAAACAAATATATGAGGTCAAGCAGCAGAAAGAAACACCGGAAGCAGCCTGTTCATGTTATGTGCTCTCATCTCCGTTGAATGTCAACTGAAACGAGCCGGCAATGGCGGCGGTAGATTTATAGTGGCTCTTCTAATCCTTACAGAATGTCAAGTACCATTTCAAAGACAACTAGCTTCTGAACCCTTCAAGACAGCTTGTACAGTTCACCCGTTTCCCGGAATACACAATTATCTGGATTTTATTTTTGGAGAATTTCACTCCTGCTGTGCAAACCCCTGTGCTGGAACACCAAATATCCTAACAGAGTCTGTCTACCGGGGGTATGTTATATACACTTGCTTAGGCTAGCAGTTTCTTTTCAATATTGGATGTAAGGAAAAATGTCTCCCAACTTGCATCTATGAGATATTACATTCTGATGTTAACTGCACTGCTTCCACTGCATCGTTTACTTACTTTACAACTGCACATAGTGACAATTATGCTTCCTCAAAAAGGCATTGTGTGCTCTTGGATCGACCAATGTTAAATGTGCCTGTAAATTGACTGTGCTATGCACACAATAAACTGTAGATACTAGGCATGCTGGAAGGGATGAACATGAGACCATTGTGAGGGTTCTGCGAGCAATTAAAAATATCCACGTGAAGGAATGGAGTTGAGCGAGGAACTCCCAGAGGCTGGATCCCAAAGCAAGGCAAAGCTATTTTTGATTTAAAAAAAAAAAAGCTGCTGTGTATGTAGGTATATATATATATATATATATATATATATATATACAGCAGCTATCATTCAATGGGTTTGTTGAAACATGTTAAATGAATTCAAAAATAGGCACCATGGATGAGCATTTATCCACAGAGGCCATCTTCTGAAAAAAGAATTAAAAACACATCCTCGTTGGCTGTCCACATATTCACAGCTGCCAACTTTGAATGGGCTTGTTCAAACAATAGAAACCAATTCCTTTGTGCTCGCTATGCTTGCATGCACACTTACCAGTGGCCATTTTCAAATGAGCAAAAACCCATTTCAAGATGGATGCCAGCCCATCATGCAGCATTCAAAAAAGTGTTTTTTTTTTTAACATGTTTTATTATTTTTGGCACATATGACATGTATTGAGCACATCCCCTGAGACAGTGTCACCAGTAAGACTGAAATAGGTACAGCTTTCACATTACTGTGTAAAACATAAACACTACATTTTTCTAATTAATCCTCCCAAGATAATTGTTATGTGGGAGGGCAGAAATAATATAAAGGAGAGAGTTCCATATGTGACAGAGCACGAAAACAAATATGTGCCCACTGAGTACTTAAAGGAAAAGTAAAAAGTCGTTCTCTGAATGCAGGGAACATCAGGCACTGGAAGGGTAGAAGTCAACCAATCAGACAACTGTAAGACCGAAATGCTCCTCACAAGGGGAAACACATGAATAGAAAGGAAAGCCATCAAATCAAGAGGAGACAAACGAGACAGGCACCAAAGCCACCCAATCATGAGGAAGGGGACCTAGGACCCACTCTCTATATAATGGAAACAACAGTTCTGGCCAGCAAACAGATAAAGCTATCTCTAGCCATGACCTATAAAGGAGAGCAAAATATCAGACCATTAGCATTTTCTTATTGAGAGACCTACAAAACTGCTTAGAATTGTTTAAATCTACAAACTGAACTTTGAATTTCAAGTTAGTGGTACCAGCCTTCATAAAAAAAATACATGTTTAAAACTACCATACGTCCTCAAGTCGGGGAAGAAAGTCGGGTTTATTTCAATAACGTGTAGTAAAGAATAATAGACTGACATGTTAACTTGGACAAGAATATTCTACAGCTGTTACCCTCAACCAAAATATGCGACCAAAAACATTGGGGATCAAACCAAGATTTCACAGTAATTCTAGGCATGAGACGAAATTGTTGTATTCATGATCAAAACGACAGATCAGCACTGACAAGCCAGGCATGAACTAATTTGTAGACTAAAATAAAAATACAAAAGAAAACAATATTACTCAGCACATTTATTGCAATAAACTTTATATTTGCTTTTCCTCCAGTGCTGTTGTTTTCCTAGTCATAGGGTAGAGTACACGCTCTGGCTGGGGACCTGAAAGTAAAAACAACATGTCATGTTTGGGGCCTCTCCAGTGTGATTCACAGCTAATAAATCATTGCACACATACTTCTGGAAACATGGTGGACCTTCCAAGATCTAGCCTCACTCTCAACTGGGTGAATAAAATAGGTAAGGCTCATTCTCTGCGTTAGCACCAGGAAATAAAGGCAGGCATCCTTGACTTAATTTGTTCAAGGTACCCGCAGTGTAGGGGAACAGCCGGATTGGCCTGCCGAAAACTTTACAGTAAGACACAGTCTTGCTGCTGTGCAATTTTCGACCAAAATACTTTCATCTGTCTGAAAGCTCATGCCAAAAGTCTTTCTGCACTTCTTTGGAAACCCCACTGGCTTATGAAGGAGCGGAGACCGTACAAAAATACAGTTCTGCCAGACGTCTAGGAAAAGAAAGCAAATACACAAATGTGAATTGTGCTTGACTTCTGCTGTCCTAGCTAAAGTGATTTTAGAGCTTCAAGCCTATAAGCTTTTCCACAGGTTTTGTGACCAGCACTTGAACGCTTCAGACAAATGTGGGTGTTAAGAAACGTGTTGATAAACTGATATTTCACAGAGTTGACCTAATATGTGACTGGCATTTTAAGAATCGTCAAAAGGCAGAAGCTTATTAAAACTGAGAATCTTGTCTGCTAACGCAAGTAAGCCGACACAGTGGCAAGTTCGCCAAAACATCACGAATATCGGCGAATCCAAGCACCGTAATCACACTGAGGGTGCAGCTTCATACCGCAGCTCCGTTTGCAGATGCCATGTTTTGAAAAGACCGTGTAATAACTTTTGCTGCATCGTATGTTTGTCTGCAAAGAAGAGAAGCCTTGTATGCCCATAGCAGCGGCACCCCCCAACTGGTCGCGCCCCCCAGGTCCCCAATAACTCAGACCACACCAATTTGACTTTTATGGAAGAATTGAGGCCGCAGTTTATTAGCCAATTTTTTTAAACTTACAATTGATCCTTCAACCATAATTTTATTTTTTACTCCAAGAGGTAGTGCCCTTCTTTTCACGGGCCTCCCCAACACTGAGCCCTACATTCAGTGCTGGCCTGTTTGCTCCAGGTGCCCTATCACGTTGGGTGTAACTATTCAGCCCCAACAGGGTGACCTTTCACTTCCGGTGCAACACTTAATTGTTTCCCGGTAAGCGTCTGCTTCCAACCCAGCCAGATGCCCTTTCACTTCCGCCACAACCACACCTTTTTAGGGGCAAGCGTTTGCTTCCAGCCCACCGGGTGACCACTCACTTCCGGTACCACTATTATTTTTACTCCTGGCAAGCGTCAGATTCCAGCCCATGAATGAACTGATATTCTGGGTGAACGTCTCCACCCTTGTTCGCCAGTTGATCAAGTCACCTTTACACCAACTTCTTGCGGGCCACAGGCTGTGCCCTTGATTGCTTCCTTCCGGTTCAACACACAAGGCCATTGTGGTAGCCTGCCAGTACCACCCTGGATCCTGGCTGTCACCTGTTTCTGGCCTGTTCCCCTCACACCTAAGGATCTCCTGTAAGTCTACTTGCCTCTGCGACATTTATCCCTTAGCGTACTCAATCTCTGCTTCCTGCCTTCTCTGTGGGTGGGTGGGTGGGTGGGTGTACTCGGAAGAATCCCCAGGAGAAAGAGGGCGCCGTGCCAGGCGCCTGCCATTAAATACCTCCCACCCCCCCCCGCCACATTTCTCCAATTAAATTTACAACTGGCCTGAACCCAGTGTCTCCCTTCCTATCCTGACAAGTCTGGGTTCTGCTCCCTGGGGGTGGCCTCCACTAAGGCCCAAGGTCCATCTATATCCCCACCCAATTAGGTGGGGAGCCGTACCAAGGGGCATATGTGTGGTCCAATTGCATAAGTGCACAAATCCCCAGATCGCGCCCTCCCACCTACAGTAGCTGTTGAACACAAACTGATGTGGCAAATATTTGGTCAATTTTGTAAATCTTGCAAAATTCGGTTTGAAGAGGCTCAGAGTGATTCTGTAGATATCTGCCCAAACGACACCTCAGTCCATTAGGAGACTGTAGTGTGGGGGCCCTCCTAGAATGGCACTGGAGCCTGGAGGTTGTCATGGCGCTTAGAGCATTTAGAGTGGCCCGCCCTCTTTGCCAATGTAGTATGGGGGCCCCCCAAGAAGGGCGCTGGAGGTTGGTATGAAGTTTACTTCATTAACGCTCTGCAACTCTACTAGAAACCAAACTCTTCCTGCTGTTCCTTCTTGTACTTAACCCTTTCGCTCTATGTCATCCCTGACACGACTACTTCTCCTCGCAGAGGAGGGGTGTATCTACTTTGGCCCCCTTTCAAAACAGTAACAATAAGTTTGCCTGAGTACAGGCAAACACTATATTCCTCCCCAGCCAAGAAAGATGAACAGAAACTGAAAAAAACCTGGGATACAATTCAAAGATGCACGATCATAACATTGCAAATGCGGGTACAATCAGTCAACTACGAAGTCGACGTAGCTTCCGGATGGGTCTGGATCGGACAGGAGATGATATCGCCCACCTCCAAATCACCCAGACAGTGTCCCCTGGGTGCCTCCAGGGAACATTGGGCTTCCGGCTGGGGCTGGCATTCCTTCAGCTGCTGGGAGAGGATGGCGTGGCGGGGTGGGTTGTTCAGATGCCCCAACTTCCTGCTGCAGAGACTCGGCCCGTATGGGGAGCTCGGGCAAGAAGGCAGTGCCCTCCTGGTCACTTGGGGTTCTGGTGTCCATGGAGTCATTCTTCCTGTGATCTGAGGAGGACAAGACTGAAAATCGTTTGATGGCAGTCACAGTACACAACTCAGCCTCAAAAAGTAGACGGAACTTTCCCCCGGGTGGCGATCTTTTACCAGGACAGTGTCTACTAAGTGGATAGGGACCTTACAGGCTCTACGCTTCCTTGAGGCGTAGCCATTATTGTGGGACCTCTGTCTCATGGACTGACTTTGGGGCCTGGGCTGAGTGGCCCAGAGAGGGTGATGGGGGAAGGCGTCCATCATGGCTCTCCCAAAACAAAGTTGACTTGGGGTGACTCCGGTAGTGGCGTGGGTTGTGACCCTATACTCTTGGAGGAAAGTGTAGATAGCACTCTTGACATTCTGCGATTCCGCTATAGGAATGCGGATTGTTTTGGATACTGTCTTCACAAATCTTTCCACCTCACCATTTGCCTGAGGCCACCTGGATGTGATCCGAGTGGTATTTCTGGATCTCAAAAAGTCAGCCCACTCATGGCTGTTGAGGGGGGGCTGTTGTCTGTGCGCACTTCTCCAAAAAGTCCGTAGGTGGCCATCAGTTTCTCCATTTTCGGGATAACCAAGTGTGCTGCTGTAGACAGCACGAGTTCTACTTTGGGGTACCGAGAATAGTCGTCTATTACTACTAACATGTGAGTCCCATCAGGAAGGCTCCCGAAGTCGGCAATAACTGTCTGCCAGGGGAACGTGGGGCCTTCTACGGTGATGACTGATGCAGGGGGATAAGGTGCTCCACTTGCCTGGCAGATAAGGCAGCCTTTGATCACATCTTCCACCTTTTGGTCTAGCCCCGGAAACCAGACCTTGGTTCGAAACCTATTTTTTGATTTGACAATGCCCTGGTGGGCTCCGTGTGTTAGGAGAACAGCCCAAGGTCCCAGACAAGCAGCAGGCACTAGGCAGAACCTTCGCAGTAGACTCCTGTTTTTGCTCACTGAGAGCTTGTGTCGGACGTGAAAGAGTGCTTGGAGCGTGGCTTTGGCCTCCACAGTATGGAAGCTGGCAGAGTGCTGTAGTGGGTGCCAGTCACTGGATCATATGGCTTCCATGGCCAACAGCAGACAGTCATCTCGGCTTGTGGCTTCCACTACTTCGGCGAGTGGTATGGGCAGTGGCCTGGCACGGTCTACCACTGGTCTGAAGTATTCTTCTGTTTGAGGGCATCCTCGGGTTGTTGGAGGGTAGCAGGGCACATATGGCGTGACAAGAAATCGGCCGGGTTTCGGTTAGTACTCCACCCAGAAGTCGAACTCTTGCAGCTGTAGTATCCACTTCTCAATTCGTGGCAGCGGTTTTGACAATGACCCCTTGAAGTCAGTAACCACAGTGAAAGCTTTGCCGTATAGGAAGCTGTGGAAATGCCAGTACCCACAGTGGATGGCGATAGGCTCCCTTCTATCTGGGAATACCGCTGCTCTGTAGGTGTTAAGGTTCTACTGGCAAAGGCAATTGGAGCCCGCTCTCCACAGTTTTGTTTCTGGGCTATAACTGTTCCCAAACCAGTGCGGCTGGCATCGACGGATAGCTGGGATTCACGCTGGGGGTTGAAAAAGGCAAGGGTGGTGTCAGCTGAAAGGGCCTTCTTGGTGTTCTCGAATGCCCATTCTTGTACTTCACCCCACAACCAGGAAGGATCTGCTTTGTTGACTTAGTGGACGCATTTCACAGAGTGGACAGAGGTACATTATGGTGTAAGCTCCGACAGTGGAATATATCTGATGCCTTGTTGGATCTCCTTGTAAAATTACATAGTAATAACCGTGTATTATCTTGATCTTGATGGGGCAGGAAAGTTGTTGAGGAAACCCCTGGTGGAAAATAGCTTGTGCCAGGGATGCATCTTATCTCCACTGCTGCTTAATTTATTCATAGAGGGCTTCCCCTAGGTTTTAAGAGCTACTCATAGTTTCTCTCCTATGACTGGGAGTAGGCACACTAGTTGCATTATGTAGAGACAACCTGGTGGTGTTGGATCTTATGCCCACCAGGCTCCAATGCTAATTAAATGCATTAAGCTCCTCCTGCCTAGAAAATAAATTAGCAATCAATATTGGGAAGACAAAAACTTTGCTTTTTACAAAGCAAAAAAAGAGCTTGCCTTGGTTTCTAGGCATTACCCAGTTGGAGCAGGCCCGGGAGTATAAATATTTGGGGATGATTTTTTCAGACTGCTTAAGATGAGACAAGCAACTGGCAGTCGGAGGTTTACACTGATGATTGAAATGAGTGGCTTGAAAGAATTTGACCAGAAACATGGTAGTTGGTAATTTAAGCCATTAAGTAAAGTCATAATGAGTAACATAATTTCTCAGGCTCCGTATGGAATAGAGATGTTGGCAATGGACAAATGGGTTACATGGGAGGGCGTAGAAAGCAGTATACCGAAATGAGTGCTAGATCTACAAAAGAATGCAATGGTTCAAGCTAAATAAAGAGCACTCTTCAAGGCTGTGCTGCGGAAACTAGCTGGAATGAGGATTTCCAGTCCCTGAGGAACAAGAGATCTGTTGTCCCTTTTTATTATCTCAGAAGGGCCCTGACCTCTTCCCGTATCTATACAGAATTCCAGATAGGACTTTACACAGTTGAGTTCTGCGTCTGAGGATGAAAATTAATACTCAGTGGCAAATGCCAGAGCTAAAAGTGCAGATAGTTCAGAACCATGGTCAGTGCCTATGTAAGAGGGGTACAAGCTATTTAGTGAGCCACCTACTGGTGGACAGTCTGTTTTACTTAGAGGAAAGGAAGAAGATACTGCATCCAGTTTTTTTAAAATATGGGATACGATCACAAAACATGGGGTTAAATCTGGCCTGTGGTTTGAGACATCAGGATGTAGCCATTGCCACCGGCCAATATTTGCGTAAAACTGTTATAATCCTACCCCAGGGTTTTATGCTGCTTATATTCCAATAGGGCCAACTCTGCTTATACGAATTTGATATGTATGTTTATGAAAATGTTCAGCTGCAGATTTATTAAGATGTTTCTATAAAAGGTATTTTAAATACAGATTGTCTTGCCACTATGATGGCCTTGCGCATTGCACTTTTGTTAGCTAAGTGATTAAACCCAGTTTTGAATCTTATTAAGTTCAACGAATGCTCCCATGAATAATTTGACGTGTATGGTATAAATGGGTTGCTGAGCCCCTTAAGATGCAGCTTAGTTGAGAAGGTATTTTATTTTATGACTTATATTTGTTTTTAGGATTGTGTTGTCTGCTGGTTACATTTATGTCTTGGTCCCTTTTATTGGAGATTTTATGATATTTCTACATGTATTATATTAATGAATTTGTAAATGTGTGATGTTCCTCAAAGAATTTATTCCTTGGAAATAAGAATTTGTCATGACTTGAGTACTCTCTATTGGGTGTCGATAGTCCAACAAAGTATTTGCCACATCCTCCAAAAAATTTAGACTTTGCTCTACTCGCAATCTTCAAATTATCTTAACGATAGATTATTTGCAGGATTGTTTTATGTCACTACAAAAAAGGTACTGTTCCTAATAAAAACAGCTGCTACATTCAAGAAAACAGAATAGAAGAACTCCAATAAAGTGACCCATCAAGGGGCCGGTAGGGCATTTCAGTGCATTTCAGATATTTCAGCGCCAGCCCTATGATGAAGCATGACATCTCTATGGGGTGTCTGAGGGCACCACAAGATAATTTATAGGATATCCCTGGGTTGGGATTGGGTTTGTTTTTCTTGCCTCTTGTGTAGTGAATTACTGATCTTGTGTAGTGAACCCCAGGTACTGGACTTTAATTGGTTTTGAGTTCCTCCTCCTTTATTGTGATTTGCTTTATGCGTCACCAAAGATACGGATTGCTCATTTTATTTCAGTTAATTTGCCTTTACAATTTATGGCTGCTCTGCCATCACCACATACTTCATTAACAGTCTTGTTTATCCGCCCCTCCAGCTCTTCCAAAGACTATCTAAATATTTTAAGGATGTGTATAACATGAAGGGCCCCTTATGTTACAAAAAAGTGTGTCTTTGTACACTTACATATTAATTCCACTTGCTGACCTGAACATCTATTCACTATTTCCACAACATTTGTCTTTTAGGATAATGCTAGCATTCTTCACCATTCAAACTGGGTACTTTGTCATGTTGACTTTATGGTGGAAATTCTTTCGTCTGTGGGAACCTCAATTGTGAGAAAAATACCTTTAATATCGGCAAATAACCACAGACGTTACAACCATATCATCTACTAAAAAAATAATATGTTAAGTTGTTGTCTTCTCTTTGTTCTTGCTGCCACGTGAGGGGGCATTTGTGATTGTGCCTTTAACAACACCTGCATCATAATGTGGTATTAAATCCAACATATGCCCTGTAGTGATGCGCTCCAGCAACCAATCAAAAATTGCAACTGTTGAAAAAACAGTTGTTTTCATTGAAGGGCATCTGTAATATTGAAATGTCAGAGGCAATTTAAACAGACACTGTAAATGTACTACACATGAAAAGAATAATACAATCAAACGGACCAAAATGATGAATTATAAAGGATACTCTGGTTACTGACCTGTGGTGTTCACTAAATAATTCCTACTCTTTCTTACCACACTCTTATCAGTATGAGGGTGACATGCGAATTAAAAAACTGAATGAATTTGGGATTCGCAAACATGTAGTGAACAAATATATTTTGCAGTGCTATATGTATCTGTCACATGAATGTGTTTATCCATTGTTATCATCACAAAACGGTTTCAATTAAAGAATACTTCCAAAGGAAATCTCCAAGAAGCAGTGTTTAATTTGAGCCGGTGGTTGCCAGTGGGGAGCGCCAGCACTTATTTTTGGGGGGGCGACACTTATATTTCTGCATTAGGCATTCACTGCGGGCAAAAGACACGTATGGAGAAGACGGTGGAAGAGAAACATGGAAAAGCGTCACAAAGGGAGAAAGCTGCAAGAGTGAGTTTAGGGAGAAGGAAGTGGCTGTAAATAAACTAAAGGGGGATCAAATGGCGTTAGTATTTACTGCCTCAGTATTCCGTGCTTGCATATTTAATTGCAGCACTGCGAGTTTCAAATGAGCTTTGGACACTGGCACGGTTTTATTTACAAATTAAGCACTCTTAAGAAGGCTACTAACTTCCCTCTCTAGGGATTGAGAGCAAGCACAGCAGGGTCATGGCTCCCACTGTGCTTAAAATAAGAAACAAAAACCTGAAATTCAACACTACTGAAGGAGTGCTGCATGCATTCGCCCATGGACACCTTGTCCCTGGCCCCAGTGAGGAGATGCTCGGGTACAATTCGACTCGGAGGGGGTATGAGCAGAATTCTTGCCACTGCGGGGCGGGGCCCCTGGCAGGTAAACAACTGCCTGCATTCGTGCATCGAAGTAAGCACCCAGAAGTAATGCCAGACTTACAGGATATCAGTCTTAAGGACAGGACCTTGCACAGTCCTTAAAATGTATCCTGTAGTAAATAGTTCGGTACAAGTGCTTTCAGTCAGGTATGGTGAGTTGTCGGATTTCACCTGGGATTTTTACCCGTCCACACTGAAAAAAACACAGACACTTTCGACTGTTTTGAAGGCTTTAAAATTCTTGATCAGCTTTAAAAAATTGTGTTTTAGGTGCCCCTAACAATTCGCCCTCCTCTCTCTTTCCTCTTCCCCTTAAGCCCCACTGATGTCGTGCTTCTCATGTAATGTGATTTCAAGAACTGCCTGCTCTTGTGTATCGGAGTAAGCACCCTGCAGAATATCAGGTTTACAGAATAGCAGTCTACGGGTCGGACCTTGCACAGTCCCTGTGGGAAGGAGGGGGCTATGGCAGGCAAGCAACTGACTGCTCTTCGGAGTAAAGGGTCCTGCGAGATAGCAGTCTGCATAGCACGGCCCATCCTAACAGTCAAGAGATGTGTTCCTAGGTGTGAACAAGAGGGCTAAAGAATTAGAAAACCTTACAAAATCAGATCCCAAACATAACAAGAAATGCTACAAAAAGCAAGAACTTTCATAGAATAAAACACTGAATTACAGGCAGCCCCGTGTCTGTATACTGAAACAGAAAGCAGCACTTCCTGGGTTATTTAAGTCGTACGCGCAAGGCGAAGGACTCAACTATTGGTTAAATTCACAGGGCTAGCGTCCCTCTCTTTCCAGCACATGACTTGCTTACAAACTGCCAGAAGTGTGAATTGGAAGAGAGGCTGTATGTATGTTATATGAGCATATATGCATGTATGTGGTATTCCTCCCGCCCAGACCGAGCCAAATGGCAGGGGGCGCTGCATGGGGTCAAAGGCAAAAGTCAGGAGAGTTAGTGAGCTGTGGATGGTTAGTGCACTGTGATGGAGAGTTCTCTAAAGAGGTAGGTGTTCGGTAAGCATTCAGAATTAGGGTGTGGAAAATTAAATGTAACTATTTAATGTTGCTTGTGTCCACCGCACAAACAAAATATACGTGTTATTGCAAGATAGAAACGCATTCGCCTAATTTTGTCTGATGCAAATCCTTTGTAAGAATGAGTTATAAATGGACGACCCTTAACTTTACCTTAAACATAGAGGAGGGAACAGGGGTCCATAGAACGGATATCCATGACAACAGGGTGACGCGACCGCAGCGTACCCAGCATAAACGTGCCTCGGTTAAAACGTTTCCTCCACGCAATCTAATAACATTCCCAATCATCTTTCTTCAGACCTTTGCAACAGTCTTCGACTACCATAAAATATCAGCCACATAACTAAGGTCGACAATAAACGCTATAAGGTTACACTCTTCAAAAATGAAATGCAGTAAGTGCATCCTAAAGTAATGTAAACACACAGAGTAAAATCCAAACAGCGCTGCGCATTATATGATGCATCTAGCCAGCAGGTGGCAGTGTTTAACCATCCAGTCACTTTCTCCAAGTTTCAGAGCACTTGAAATGACCTCAGACAATGGGTAAAGGTGATCCGATGAAGCGTTCAACGTGTGGCATTGATAAATGTGTCTCAGCAGCTACGGACGTTCCCTATGTGTATTCTACAGCTTTAGTCACTCCAACGACTAAATGGGCTTCATAGGCAAATGGACGGGTTTCTAGGTCCTGTGGATTAATGCTTGCTGACATGCCTTCTTGGGCGCTTTCACCCACTCCGAATACAACGGGTCAACCACAAGTTTGGTGGCGAGGGGTCACTGCCGATTTATGGCACAGCTTCTCTTCTGACAAACTCTACATAACACTTAATCCCCAACACCCGCGACACACACCAGACTGACCTGAGGAGCAAAACTTTAAGCCAAAATGCAAACATTTAGAAAACGCTATCGCCACAGTGATTCAATTATTAGAATGCTACAAACAAGAACATGAACTCATAGTTTAATCAATAATTTAATAAAAACGTATTAAATAATCCTAAAAACAAGCAGAACCACAGTCCAAAACATGGTAAATCATAGCAGGATGTCACGAGTCACTAAATCAACAACTCAGAAGGCGAGGGTGGGTTTAGAAACCACAGCCAAAGGGCTAGCAAGTGATACATAGCTACAGCTGTGTACCACTTTAAATACTCTAAAACACCCATCTTATCTCGTGTTCCTCCTCTCTGAAATGGGAAGCAACGCTGCTCCCACCCGTGCTGCATGGGGAACAGGAAGGGAGAAATGGAGCGCGTGGCACCTCCCTGGGCACAATCACCGCACCTCTCTATAGCGCCAGCCTTCCTGCCTAATTTTTGTTAGCTTATAGCATTTGTTTTCTTGAAACCAACGTCTAAATCATTTGGGTGCATTGTGACTAAACAACCACTAGCCTCACTATCCCAAACTTGTGCAGCCCATGTCGGGGCGTTCGAACCTTCCTTGACAAAAAACATTTCTGGAATCTTCGTAACCATTTAAGAGTAGGCCCGATAAACGTATGCACAAGCATGGAGGTGTCATCCTTAGATAACGTTTGCTCGTACACGGTAAATGTGTGGTTTCTCGGTCCATCTATGAATCTGTGCTTTCCGGTGCTTAATTTGAACCGATGGGTGCAGGTGCGGCCCACCAGCACTCATTTTCCTCACAGACTTCGATCCAGAGAAACTGAAAGAAAAAACAAACCACACAGAGGGAACGAAGGACGAAAAGAAAGAAAAACTGTGACAGAGAAAGTGGAGGCGAAAAAGAACTCCAAATAGTATGACAAAGGAGCGGTGAGTGGCTAGTGGTGGATGAAAAAACCGCGAGTCGGAATCAAGACAGATCACAACGTTGGGCGCCGGCACTTGTGATTTTACAAATTAAGCACTGCTTCCCCACGACCCAATCTGGTGACTCTGGCTCAATCGGTTAAGGGCCCCGTGCCCTAGATCCATGCGAACCCATAGAATTATGTACTATGTAAGAGAGGGGTCACTCACAGCCTCATGGGCATCGTCTGCTAGCGTGCCAATACGATGCTCCCTCGAGCAAGCAGCAGCGACTAAATGTGTAATTTGCTGCGCAGTGGCACTTTTGGATGCCAACGTCCACGGGAGACCTCTAGCTAACTCCGGCGGGTAACGCGGGCACCAGAATGCCAGGGACATGACAGGTGAAAGAAGACAGACTGCATGCTCGAGAAAGAATTAGGTTAACGAAAATGAATTCGCCCGCCAGCCTGCATAGTTTCAAGAGTACCAAGACATAATGTAACAAGCTTTTCCTTCGCTCTTACAGCTGATGTTCAGTGCCAGCAAAATCCCCCACCTGCCCCGCTAATGTGCACGTGCAGTAAGGTGCGTGGCCTGTGCAGTGTAACAAGATGGACTCACCCAAGCAGAAAACACCAGCAGCCATCACAGGCACTCGGCAACTATATTTGGATAAAACGTGAAGAGGAAGACTACGGCTCCAGGACACTGCACCGGCTCTGTTTGACCTTTGTTTCCACAGCGCACAAATCATGGGGCCAGGCTGCTTTATCTGTGCGAACCTCCACCAATGAACCTGCTAACATTTGAGATGAGCTGTCATAAAACAGTTGCTTTGACATATTTGTTCTAAAAATGAAAGAGGAACACAGAGGCACTGAAGATTAAAAAAACACCCTGGCTGGTTGTTTTATTACGTGTGTCATTTAAAAAAATAAAATAAAAAAAAACCTTGTTGGCTGCTCAGTAAACTTTCACAATTCCGAAAAACATAAAGACCTTCTTCCAACTAACTCATCACAGTCGTACAAACAATACCACCCTGCCTCCTAGCAAGCCTAAAAAGGCGAGCCTGGGAACTAAATCCCACCTCCAGGCCGGCAACGGAAGTGTTGGATGGTTTCTGCTCTAGACCTTGAGGACTTACCAGAGCCTGAAATTAATTCAAGTCATCCACTTGTCTCTGTTTGTGCTGAGTGTCTCTAAGTGAAAAACATATGCCTGGGCAAGAATCCATAATTTGCTGCCCCAAATGGCCGAATACAGTCACTGGTTGTAAGTGCTACTGTTCAGAGGTAACGGGCCACATGTACGAAAAGTTGTGACTCGTAAATCATTTTGAGAATGCAAAAATTGTAGTACTGTATGTACGACAGGCATTCGCAAAACGAGAATAGCGATTAGCGAATCAGCAAATTTTGCGACCAGATTCAGCAAGTCGCAATTAGGAAATACCTAATTGTGAGTCGCAAACCACGTGTATATGCGAGTTGCCAATTGTGAACAGTCGCACATGACACTCTTGCACATGCAATTTACCACCAATTCAAATCAGGTAGTAGTAACTCGTTCCAAAGTATAAATGCAGCCTCAGAATGCATCAGGGGCTTCCATAAGGGATTCCCTGTACATGATAGTAAGGTGGATGCGCCTACTGGCTGCCAAGCAGAGGAGGTAGAGACAGGAGAGGGTGTTCGGAGCCAGGCTGACAGTAGAAGTAGTACATTTTATTGCATAGTTACTTAAAATCATTCCATATCCCAAAGAACACATATAATACATATACAAAATAAAGGACCCTAAAAAAGTTTAAAAAGGCAGAGTAAATTTTTTTTGACAATCTAAGCGGGTCTGGGCAAGCGTAATTTATTTATGACAGGCACCACCGCAGAGACTTACAGAAGCCATATAAGCCTAAAGGATTGGAGACAGGGATTCACAACGCCAACCATCACATGATGCAACAAGAGCAACAAAGAGTGCATGAGGGTAAAGTGACTTGTACAAAGCTCTCGTCACAGCAACTGCAGTGGCCAAGGCCAAAGTACGGCTCGCAAGTGTGGGAACAGTGGTGTAAGTAGTATGCAAATGTAAGGTCGCTGCTGCAGGCAGGTAAAAATTACAAGAGCCCATATCAGGACTCTCCACTGTCCACCTATGGCAATTTCTTGGAGACCTCTGTAAGATATTTCACAAGTCGACAAATCAGTTGGGGGTCATCTGGGGCAAAACAGGCCATCCTGGTCTGTCTCCTGGAGCAAATTCTTCTTTGGTTAAAAGGGATATATTTTCAAATAAAAGCCGCCTCTCCTCCGTCAGACCTCCACAGCTGCACAGTATGTGTGGCATGTCTTCCAGAACCGTGTCAGACAGTCTGCAGGTTGTCACGTTAGCTCTCTGCCATTTTGGAAGATGCTGGGAGCAAGTCAACAGACCCAGAATTTACTTCAAGAATTTTTCTTTCATCGCTCTTGAGAAACCCAAGCTTAGATATTTCTGGGGTTCCAACTTAGCATAGGTGTGCATGACCATCCAGGCATGAGCACTGGTCGAAATGGCAGCCTTGTCTTCCACCAGTGATTTAAACCTGATGGTCTTCCATACTCCTTTTTTTGTGTGCAGTGTGGCTTATCGGGGTTTCCCACAGCTCAGTTAGCCCAACTTTGAGCAGGAGTTCTTTGAGGTAGATGCCGACTGGGAATAATTTTCATCTGTTGTAACTCCAGCCATATATCGTTATTTAGAGTCAGGTGACACCCTCCTTACTTTATCCCAAAAGATGATGATGGCTCCTTGACTTGCCAGAGCTTGTTTTATCAGACCAAACTCCAGCCTAATCTTTGCCGGAGACATATGCCTTGGCAGGCTAAATATTGTTCTGTAGGCTTGTACTAGTAAGCTGTCCAGAATTTTTGTGTCCCTTTCTCTTCGGGGTTCACTGCCGTAAGTTAATGCTGGTAAAAGTTTAGCTTGCAGTACCTGGAGAAGTGGGGCAAGTATAGGCCCATTTAGCTTTGTCTTCAAATTCCTAAGTGAGACTGTAAAATACAGCCCTTCCCTCTTTCTCGTTTCCCTCTGTCATGTAAAGTTGTCTTATTTTGTCTACGAGTACTCATAGTTATTTGTATTCTGCTGCTGACAGACTAGCTCTGCTCTCCCAGTACCAGGTCGGCGACCTTTTCCAGGTATGGTTTCTAAGTTTATATTTAGATTATTTTTGTTGGAGTACTTCTGTGCTGCAGAGAGATGGTGTTGTAGTCCTACTGGGGTATGGTTAATCAAACTATATCATCAGCATAAAGGAGGCTTGTGACTGACAAATCACCCAGCCTTGGAGTGTGGGGGTTGCAGTTATTGAGTTCTGCAATCAGATCAGCCAGAAATAGAATTATTGAAGAGTGCAGGCAAAGACACACCCCTGCTTTAGATCTTAAGTCGTTGATATGCGTTTTGAGAGGTGTGTCCCTCTGCCAAGTTTTACCTGGACCCATGTGTCAGTGTGCAGGACAATTAGCATATCTAAGAGGGGTTGTGAAATCCCCCAGTTTGCCCCAGAGCTTGGCACAGTCCACATTGTTGAAGGCTCCCTTGAAGTCAATAAAGAAAAGATGGAGTGATTGTTTTGTAACTTTCGCCCTGTCTGCCAGTAGTGCAATGGTCATAATGTTCTTGGTTGTCCCGAATGTTTTTGTGAAACTGGTTTGGTTTAGTAGAATTATTGACTTTTCTGCCACCCAGGTCTGCAGGTCCTCCAGCAAGGTCCCCCTCAAAGTATATCGCCTCGTTATCGATTAAGGCAATTTGATGATAATTTTTTGTCAGTGACTTTTCCCCACGTTTGAGGATTGGGGATATTAGTGATCTTCTCCAGGAATCTGGAATTGCGCATGTGAGTCGGATTTCCCCTTTGCCTATTTGCCGCTTGATTGCGTTCATATATGTGGACCTGGGAATGGGCTCTGGCCCACTTGCTGACTTTGATAGATATACATGAGGATTCCCCTTGGGCAGAGGAGAGTTTCAATCCATGTTGGGCAGCCCTGTTTTGGTTGCCCCGTACGCCTTGGTGGCAAAGCCTCCTTGGTTGAAGTGTTTCCATACAAATTTCACCAGTCTTCGGCTAAATGCGAGGATATACCACCATACGATAGGTGCGCCAGTTGATTTATTGTTTTCCATAGGTGGGCCACATCATTATGCTTTGTGTGGGCAAGCAACTTTACCCAGATGTTGTCCTTATGGAATTAATTTGCAGAGCACTTCAGGTTATTAAGTGTTGTTTTATGTTTACATAGAGCAGCTTGGAGCGAAGTGTCCTCTGGGTAGAGTCACAGGGGAAGGTACTGTTTATGGATCTCTTTAGTAACCTTATCTCCATCCGGTGTGCTGTAGAGATGTGCCCTATTTCATCAGTTGTTTTGCAGGGCTTGATTTTCGGCGCTGAAGCAAACTTTTCCACAAAGCTGTTGCTGAAAGTCACCCACCTTCTTAGCTTGCTTAAGACCATATTCCTCTGGACGCTGAGTAGCGCTGTTGCAGATTCAGATTGTTGCTCCATGTTCACCTGAGCAGACTTTATCCTTTTGTAACTGACTGTATGGACAGAGCCTGGGGCCTGTGGCAGCCGAGCAAAGGGTGGATATGTTGTTCTCAATTTTATTTCTTGAGGCCGATGGTCACTGTCTCTTTTATCACCCTGTCGATAAGAGGCAAATGATGTAAGAGTGGTAAAGAGAAAAAGGTGTAGTCTATTGTTGTTTGGACCCTTGAAGAGTAAAAGGATGCTACTGGAGAGTAATCATTGGCACACCAGCCGTTAAGGGCACTGAGGTTAAGGTGCTCCAGGTCAGTCAATAGTCCTGTCCCAGTCTTTGTTAGGTGTCCCCATCCACTGTGTCCTTGTGGTGGTATTTCCCAACATAAGGTGTTAAAAAGTTCACCATCATATATATTGTCTGTAATATGATCCACAAGATTACGGGCAACCACGACTTTGTATTTCGGATGGATATAGGCTTTGATAAATATTATCCCTTTCATACCATCATGGAGTGATGTGTTGATTCTGTCTGAGTTCATGTCGGGAGAGTCTCAGCGTAATACACATGCTGAGACAACATAGCTGATTGAGATATAGGTTGATAGATCCCGCTGCAGGTGACCATGTCTCCCCGACCTGCCCGCAGATGTGAAAAAGTTTAGTGGCCTTGCAGATGGTGTGGCTCGGCGAACCATATTTCCTGCATCAAAACAAAGTCGAAGCTGGTGATGTAGCTAAGAAAGGCACAGTCAGCAATCTTGCTATCAAGACTGTCAACGTTCCAGGAGCATAATCAGGGACATTTATTATAGAGAGTAAGATTGGCCCCATAAGCCTTGTTTTGTCATTGGCAAGCAAAAGGGTTAGTGACGGTTCTGGAGATCTGCACAGAGTTTTGAGCGGAGGCAGAGATACATGGTGTAGTTGAATAGGCAATTCTTCTTAGTCTTTCACTCCTCGGTGAGTGTCTTAAGGCACCTCTCAGTACAAAACTGGTAGTTACATTGTTAAAGACTCTCTGCCCTGTACGAAAACGTGATGATAACAAAGGAGCTGGGTAGCCAAGCTCACTGAAGGGCGCACTGCATATGCCCCAATTCTCAAAGGTAAAGTGCTCTGCTAAAATTCTCTGATTAATTATTGGTGTGTGCCAGATAGTTTTGGACACTTCGCCCAGCGATGGCGGCTCAGTCTGAATGAACTCTATAGACTCAAACTCTGAAGAGAGCAGGTCCACCAGGGAAGGGATTTGTGATAAAAGTAGTAACAGGTTGCCTCTATTTAGTATGTCCCAGTTCAATTTAGATTTATATGCAGGCTGAAAAATTAGGATATTTGAGTTAGGCTGCAGGTTGGTATTCTCCTGGGGGTGGAGGGGATAGGGATGGGGTGTGGGTGGGGGGGAAAGAAGGTGGGGTGGGGTGAGGGGGTTCCCAGATGGTTTTTGTCATTGTAGTGAGCTTAAAAAGAGAGACGATCATGAGCCCAAGGTAGCAGTGTAGTAGAGTTGGAATTGAGGTTTGCAGGGTCCGGGGCAAGTGAATTGAGGAGACCATGGACTGTGCGGTCTGTATTGTAACTGTCCATTGATCCTGTGATGTGCTCCTCGGCTGGTACTGAATTTGGCCCCTAAACTGTTACTAATTGCTTGACTGGTGAGGATTCCCCCGGTGCCTGTATGTGTTCCGTGGTTATCTCTCCCATGTTTGGGCCCGGGTCGCTTGGGGGGCAGACGGCAGCATTAGGACCTGGAGTGGTACACCAGATCATGGAGGATGTGGCCAGGTTTCCAAGAACCTAGGGACACTCTGCCAAGCATCCCCAAAGCCAGGACAGGAATAGTACAGGCATTATTTTCACACATAGTGTTGCCTGTTAGGAGCCTACCATTAAGGAGCTTTTCCCTCAGCCCAGGGCTGTAATGGCTGGGTTCCAAACTTGCTGTGTCTAGTTTTACAACGGTGGCCCAGTCAGGACAGTGGGTGCTGGGCAAGGGGGACCTTCCATTTGTTTCTGGATGGATGTTTTGCCCCCTCAACCGGAGTAGTATCTCTGTTTTGTCTTGAACAGGCTGCTAGTTCAAAGAGCGAGTAGACATCAGCATGATTTCTCTCGGTCTTTTTATTGTAGCCTTTTCTCCAATGAAATCTCCGCTACATTGCATTTGTTGTTTCTTTTGTTTTGGTTTTAGTTTCCAGGTCTCTTTCAAATGCTGTGTTTGCTGTTGGGGTTGGGAGCAGAGATGGTTGCCTCTTGATGAGAGTCTGTGCAAGTGTGGCAGACTTCTCCTAGCAGGGAACCTGTGCCTGCCAGCTGATTATTTAGTAAATGCCCAGAGTTGCTGATTCTGGAGGTTAACGCTAGAGTCCTTGTAAATTTTTGGTTGGGATGAATATTTTTTGACACTGTCTCTGACCACTCCAGGGCTTGTGCTTAGTGCCACTTCCTTGCCAGACCCACTTCCGAGGCCAGTGTTAATGTCAATGAGGGTATGACCCTGCTGATTGAAGGACTTAGGTGTTTGCGATCTCCTCTTGAGTTTTCTCCCCTCTTGTTCAGCCAGATCTCATTTTTAGATTCAATTTGATTTGAATTTGTGTTTTAAGTTTGGATTTAAAGCGAAGTAGATTGTAGTGATGGAAGAGAAGCAACAGGTCAACTTGAGGTCTTGCGGTTCACCTGGCGAAGTTGAATGTTGAGGTCAAATGCGGTTGGCTTGAGTGGTGTTGTCTCGCCCCTCTTCTGCAGTGCACGTCTGTCTGTGTCAAGATATGTTTGCTTGCTTACATGTGCCTGATGCCCAATGGCTGTTTTCACTGCACAGTGCCGCCACACCCTACTCTCGGCGAGTTGGGGGGCACAAGCATGCTCATCATGGGCTGACGTTTTCTGTCGTGGGGTACTGTCTTGGTAGCTGATGGATGATTTTGCTGCACAGCTACCACAACCCACCGCACGCACGGGGGGGCACGAGTACGCTCATTGATGGCTGTCTTAACATAATGTCTGATAGCTGAGGGTTGATTTCGCTGGGTTGAGCTGCCACACCCTGCCCTCTCAGCTGGCCAGCAGATGAAGGGGGCAAGAGCACGCCCACCTTGGAAGAAGAGTGTCAGGGTAACAAAGGCAACAATTGCTGGCCGCAAAAGCTTCTGAGGGCTTCTAAGGGCTGCGAAGATTGTTTGTGCTGCTAAGATCAGTTTGCAGGTTGAATGCAGTAAAGGCAGTGCTGGTCGGCAAACCAAGTGGATAGAGGAGTTGCTCTATAGCTCCTCCTGCCCTCTCCCTTGCTGTCCACTTGTCAAATCCTGTTTGTGTTCATGGCCTAGCTGAGTCAGGAGAGATCGCAGCCAGACACTGGAGGCAGCTTGGGGAAGCTGATCCCCAGAGGCAATATCAAGGGAGGATCACGAGAGGGCTGGCTGGCAAGGCAGAGTTTAGAGCAGAAATATGTCAAGTTTGTGGGCAGATAATGGCTCTGCTGTGGGCACAAGCTGCACCGACCTACTGCCGCCCGCTTCCGTGCTGCATGAAAGGACCTGGATTCTAAAGCCCTTGGACCAAGGTGACAGCGAGTAGCTTCTGCCCACGCCCTCTCACTTTCCCGCCTCAGCACCTTACTGCCCTCCTACGGTGCTGGAGTCCCTCATAGCAGGTGGTCACGGGCTGTCCCGGGCCCAATCAGGGTTGTGGTAGACTGTGGCAGCCATGACAGCAAGGGAGGCAAGCAGGCAAACAGACAAGTGGGCAACAGCAGGCAACAGCAGCAGGGCAGGTGGCTGCAGTGACAGGCAAATGAACTGGCAATTAAACCAGTGAAAGGCCCCTGCCCAGGCCGATAGCCAGACAGTGGCCAGGCAACACACCAGACGGAAAACTGCATCAGCGCCCAATGTCCTCTTTTAAATGGCCTGTTCCTCAGCCCACTACTTGCAGCCTTACAGCCTCGCCCCTCCTCCGTAGTATGGTGTAGAGTGTAGAACACTGCTGTCTCTTGTGGAGGGGCCACATCTGACTTATAGAAGACAGAGGAAGAGATCTATGAACAATACAGGCTGAGTAGCAATGCCATCCTGGAGCTAATTGCATCTCTAAAGCCACACCTTGAAAGTATCCCCACCCATGTCCAGCTGTTGGTGGTCCCTCCATCTTTTGGCCAGTGGCAGTTAGAAAAATGTCATAGCTGTGGCCGGAGGGCTGTTACAGTGTGTGCTTTCATGTTTCTTTTGCTACTCTACATACACCAACACATTTACCTGCCCAGGAATGATAGATAACCAGAATTGCAATTCTACAAGTATAGCCAGATTCCCACAGGTATATAGACAGAACCCATTTGCCCATATGTCCCTGTTTCCCCCTGGAATGCATATTCAGGAACCGCAAAAACACCAATTCCCTGAACATCCAACTTGTCTGCAATGGGCACATAATCATCACAATTATTGTGACTCTATTTCCAGGGAGCATCAATGGCTCCTAAATGTTCATGCATAGTAGAATTTACCAGAGACTAGAAACAGGGGAGTTTGATGAAGGTTACCCACTAGGTATTGTAAAGTAATGTAAACACTCATGCATTATTGCCCAATAATCATTATTTGTATGTTGTCTCACACATATATTTGCTTTGTCAGGTGACAATGCATATGTCCTGAGGCCATGGAGCCTCACACCCTACCTGTCTCCCAACAACACACATTAAAGACTTTATAAAACAGCAAATAGGCGCACCAGGTCGGTGACTGACTGGATCTTTGGCCTCCTCAAAACCTGCTTCAGGTACCTGCAAAAGGGTGGGGGAGCCTTACAGTATGCACCCAGGACAGCTTGCAAGATTGTGGCTACCTGTGCCATCTTCCACAACCTTGACTGCCGGAAAGCATTACCCATGTAAGGTACGGAATTGGACTCCAAGGATAATGATCCTGGCCAACCTGCACAGCTGCCAACCAAGGCAAGCAGAGCAGCTGGGGGGAGGAGGAGCAGGGATCACATAGCCAGACATTACTTTGCATGGTAAGTAAGACATATCCATATACACACCAATGTCAGAAAATAAGCAACAAGTACATCTTTGCTCTACATCAAGCTCCCTGCAATGGCAGGGTTCAACAAACATTGAGAGGCAATCTGTCAGTCGCACAAAAACATAAGTATGGTTTATCCACATTGGTCTGTTATATCACCACCAACTGGAAGGGGAAACAGAGCAGAAAGCTTCCTGAGTGTGACATAGCACTCATTTTTTAGATCTGTGGACAGTATGTGCACTGGTGCCCTGAAAAAGTGCTAGTGTGTGGCTGCTGCTCAGTCGCAGCACACGGGTATCAGAGGCAGATACACCGCTGAGGCTTGACACCACACTCTCTGGACTCTCAGCACCCAACCTGCTTGCAATGTGGACAGTCTGGATGGCCTCCATGGCTGATGTGATCCCCGGTGTAGTGGCCTAGCTCAACCTGGTTGGGCAACCATGCATTTCGACAGGGTAGTTGTAACCTGTGCAAGCCTGCCTATCACCCTTGTCATAGAATCCATCCTGGCACCTCTGCTCCTCTCCCTGCGCCTCTGCTGAAACCTGTCCTTCGACAGCTCAGCGCATAGTTGGTTCACAGCACTGGTCAGTGCATCCAGTTTAGAGTCCATACAGGCCTGATTCTCTGCCAACTGGCTGGTCAAGCTTTTGAATCCCCGTGTAAGTTTCTAGGTAATCAACCATATTTGTTTTTGCTCTAGGAACTGAACCTGCACTATTGCCTCCTCCAGCCCACCAGAAAACGTCTGTTGGTTTGATGTCGCCTGGGGCCCAGATGACTGCCTAGTCTGATGGTGGTTACGTCTATGTAGAGTGTATCCCTGCTGAATGAATGGCACCTGGGAGTAGGTGGCTGTCTTGTCTCCTGTCCCTCTACTGCTGGTGGCTGTGGAGAGGTGGACACAGTGCTGGAATGATGTGGACAGCTCACTCTAAGGCACTTCACTTTGGTCCTTCTCTATCTGGCCCTCATCTTCTCCCTCCTATGCCGTCAATTGGGGTACATCCACAGATGTATCTAATTGATTAATGGGTGGTTATGTCTATGACTACACTTCCCATAACGCACCATATGTGAGTTCTGACACGTCTACATGGACCATCCTGATATGTCTGTGTAAGGTTGTGTTTAATGCATGCACATACCAGGTTTAAGTACAGTAAAGGTGGCATAGTAGAGGTTTCACACATACTTGGTGTAGGTGGAGGGGCAGACGTCTCCACAGTCCCAAATCGTACTACTGAGACTGGTTTAAGTGTTGTCTCCACCACTGCCTCCGCTGTTGTGGGGGAGGAATGGGGTGCAGTTGAGGGACCACCTCTTGTTGCCCAGGAATCCGATAGCCTTGTTGCCACCTTTTTCTTGGCACGAGACCACAGGTCATACCAAGACTTTTTGATTTCCTCCACTGAGCATTCTGCCACTGAGCATTCTGAGCATTGATTTCCTCTAATGAGCATTTGCCATTCTGCAACTATATTTATCCTCTGCTGTATGTCCTTCCAGATCTTCCTCAGGACTCAGGCACAGTCATGGAAGCACATCCAAAACTCTCTCCCTGATTGTTGCAGCACTCCTATGTCAAGATTTCCAGTTCTCTCCCTGAAAACTTTAGTTTTCTTCTTCTCTAATCTTCTTCATGCTTTTCATCTTAGCTGGCCATGTGTGGGTGTGTGTGAGGCTTCTTGAACTCCTCACCTCACTTTGCCTGTGCTGCACTTCTCTCCTCCTCACTGTGCTTGCTCTCCAAGCTTCTCCTAGACACCACTTTCTGTGTTTGGGGCCTTTCTTCTGACCCAGGAAGCAGAAAGGCAGTTTTTTAAATACAGTTGCTATTTGCAATCGCAATTGTAATTTGTGACCACATTCGCTAATTGCCATCAAATAGGGAATCGCAAAAAGCAATTTCATATTTTGTGATATGACTCACTAGCGAATAACAAAATCGGCCACGCATGTGAATGTGCATTCGAATTGGCGACTTCCTAATTGCGAGCTGCAAAAAGTCTCAATTAGAAAGTCGCAAATTTTGCTGATCATACATGTGGTTACATGACTTATCAGTTTGGACTGTCCCTTTTGTTGCTGACTAAGACATATTTGCAACGTATTAGTTCCTGTCTGTGATGGCACAAACTAGCTAGAAGTAATGAATGAAACGCTGCTCAAAGTGATTAAAAAGGCCGAATTGATCAAATATTCCATCTATAACTTTATCTTCTATCCTTGTGTTTTATCTCAGCAAAAAATGCTGATTTATCAGAGGTGGCAGTGGCTGGCATTGATGTTTCACATTACCTCCTGCTCCACATTCACCCATCTTACCACCTTCATGTTCGCCTTGAATAAGAAGGAGCAACATGTGTTGTTGTCAGACATTCGAATGGTAGCATTAGTGCTGTGGTTGGCGGTGCTCTTTACCAATACTTAAGAGTCAGGTCTCTTGCCAGTTAAGTCCTGTGGTGGATGATGGAGTTCTGATCCTGTCGTTAACACAAAATGAAAAAAGTCCCTGTGCCTGAGAAATCTTCCCAGGCCCAGTATTTGTGTTGTGTGCCCTGGGTCAACCGTGACTTGATGATGTGGTACCATAGTCTTGCACAGTGACTTCAAGAATCATTCCTCAGTGTGGCAGGTCACCACTATACCCATCCTCACATGGTCATGCCACCTGAGATGATTGCCTAAATCAGCTCACCTGGGGCAGGGTAGCCCACAGAGTTAAGGCATCTGTGCTACAGGGCTACAGAGGAAACTCGACAACATGCCATACTCCCAGTAATCTTGTTTTGGCCTGTCTAGACCATGTTGGCTGTTAGCTTGTACAGCTGCCAATACAATGACTTGTTGCTTTCAGCTGCACAATATTTGCAAAATCAAAAAGCTTTTGCCATTTCTTTCTATTTTCCATTTATCAATTTTCTTCATCCCAACCGCATACTTTTTCTTTCTTCATATTATCCATCATTCACAATCACATGTAATTTATTCACTCAGCAGTAGCACTGATACCTCGTCCTACTGTGATCAACTACGTAGTTTTCCATTTTTACTTTAGCTCATGTCGCACCTTCTCTCCGCTGTTTCCAAATGTCCCAAATTATTTGACTTGATCATTCCATGGAAATGCCATGGGCTGGATTAAATGTGGAGGGTCACAGCAGAAAACCAGCCATTTTATAATCAAAAATAATGGTAAAATGTGGTTTAGGCTCAGTGCCAAAAACTGGCACGAAATAACAGGACATGAGTCTGCAACTTCTCCCTTTAATCCTCAATTTTTCTTGTACCATTTACAGTAATGTTATCATGAGTTTTTCTTTTACCAGGTAAAGCCTACGTTTTGTACTTTGTACTCATCTTGAAAAAAGTTGTCAACTCACACCCCTGCTGAGTTGAGAATCGACATTAAAATAATGTGATATGTTTCAACCAAAAAGTACAAAATGAAAATCAGGGAGAATCAACTCTCCTATTTCTACCATTCCTGAGAAACAACTCTCCTATTTCTACGCAAGTCCACCCTGATCATCCCTGTGCTCCCTACTGAATTAACAACCACACTTAATCCCTCCCATTCATCTTCTTCACATGCATGCAATTCTTGCTGGTCAATTTATCTACTTTTTGTGTTATATTTTGACTTCTAATCAGATCCTCTTGCAATGGTATATTTTTCAACTCTGTACTCTATAACCCCTTGCTGTGTTCCTTTTTTCTCACTCGCTACCTTTCTGCATAGTGGGATCACTAGGAGACATGCTATAAACATGAACATGATTCATAGCAGGTTCTGCCTGGTGAAATGAGAAAGGAACATTCTAAAGCCAGGTATGTGGCTCACCAAAGGATTTGGCCCTTAAAAGAAAAAAAAACTGAGGTGGAAGACCCTAGGAATGTAGGAGTCCACAAAGACATAATATGTGCCATTAATACAAGCACAAGGAGAAATCAAAGGGATAAGGGCCCTATTATCTATTTGAACTGAGGACTACCTGCAAGTGGGATACAAATTGGACTGGATGTGTATCCACTTTAAAATTGTAGTAACAAGGAAGCCATGAGATATAGCAATGGACTATAAACCGTCTTGTAGTATAAAAAAATTACTGTATTATTGTTAAATGGTGATGTCTTGTCTTTGTATATTATAAATGTTTCATTGTTTTGAGTTTACATACCAGAGATCACACCAAGAACTATGGAATGTGAATTGATACACAGAATGGCTTACAATAGTGTTTGATAAAAATACTTTTGATTGAGTTATAATTTCGGTGGAACTGTATTGTTTCATTGTGGAATTAGTGGTTTAAGGATTTGGCCCTATGGTATACCAAACCTTTTTTTTAAATATTTCCTATCTAGGGACCGTGGGCTTAGATGGACAAACCCCTTTTTTTTAGTTGCCATTAAATAAGGAACAATGTCAAATGCAAGCATACAGTATAGTGCATTTTGTTTTTGTCTCTCCTTTTTATGTCAAATTCCACCTGTCCACTATGTCCATATCTGATGCTTTAAGTTCTATAGATGCACCTCAATCATGCACAATGCCTACATCTACATTGATTTAATTCACAATTATGTACTAATTGAATGTGCTGAAGTATAGTTAACCTACTGAATGTTCTTAATCATCCTGGAAAAAATCAGCACTTAAAAAAATTGTAATGACTGGATACACAATAGAAAGCTGAAAAAAGCTAATGGAAATCAGACACTTTACATTTTCCAAAAATGTTATCTGCTTTCATAGCTGAATTCGTATCTGCAAGGACTGCAACAATGCAACACAACCTATAATTTGTTACATTATCTGCTGTTGTGACTCCATCTTCTAATTCATATGCTTTTCTTGAGAGGCACTACATATCCTGAAATATGAAGTTTGTTAATAGAATATTGACAATATTATATTTTGCTCCACAAAAGCATAGCAAAATACTTAATTTCACATACAAATACCTTGACACACATAAATATATATATATATATATATATTTATATATATATTCACTCACATACATCTACACACAAACACACACACACACGATGAAGAAATTGTCTTAAAGAAACAAAGAACACTTTGAAGATGAAAGAGACTATCATGATGGATGATGGGAGGGTATTGACCTTCAGCCCCAAGTATGACGACCTTAAAAGAAAATTAAAAACCTCCCAGAACTTAGCCTCCCTTGAAAATGATAAACGTTTTGGATTAATTTAGTTGGGTAGCGATTACAGTGATGAATCAGAAGAGGGCACAAGTGATCACCTAGAGATGAGTATCTTTCCCAAACCAGTACACTTTTGGGAGGAGTTCCGCCTCATCAACCAAGAGAACAATTAATAGAATTGGAAGAAGGACCAGGGAAGGAGAAAAGAAAGAGGGAGAGTAGGAAGAGACAGAGGTCCAAAAAGACCAGGAGAGGAAGACACACAAGAAAAAACAATAACCCCTGTGGAAAGAATGACAAGAGGACAAAAAAGGGGGCAATGATGGATACAACTATCAACGTGATACATTTATCTAATTGGATTGTTCTTTAGTCCAGTTAATGATTGTAATTACTCACAGAGTAGGGTTGATTTGCTCCACTTTGTCAGAAAATTGAAACTTCACAAATGGTTCACATTGAACGGTGGAAACATGTCCAAAGTCACACAAAAAAGTGTCACCTAGCAATCTAGATATTGGCGATGTAGATTTATTGTTTACTCTTGCAGAATTGGATTCTGAGAGCATTAGCACAGGGGATAAATTTCGTAATCTTGAAATACTGGGAACTGATTTGGGATTAAGTTACTCCAGTAATTTTAAATTGAAATGTATCTTAAATCCAACTCTCCCCCATGATGCGATTGACACCTTTGAAACATTGATCACCCACAATCTCAAAACACTGGTGAAAAAACATAGATGTAAATTTGATAATCTCAACACAAATGCAAGATTGGTGGTGACGGCTTTGAAGAGCGACAGCACCATTGTCATCTAACAGTCTAACAAGGGTAGTAATGTTGTGGTTCTCTCTGTGTACCAATTAAACCAGAAGAAATCAATTTCTTTTAGTTTAACAACAAACTATACAGAAAGTCTCAGGGTAAGGCAAAGAGCACCTGTTGTGCTATCAGTTATGCAAACCTCTTTATGGGGTGGTGAAGCAGCAGGTGGCCCCGACCTTTGATGGCTATAATTCCCTCACTGTGTTGTGGATTCTATACACTGATGACCTGTTCTTTAGTTAGAAAGTTAATAAGGAACAAACATCTGAGTTTATTGTAAACTTGAACAGAAATAAACTTAACCTGAAGTTTGAAGGTACCATGAGCAGTGAGGCTGCTGAATTTTTAGATATTAAGGTAGAAGAGGCAGGCAAGAAACTTGTTTTGAAATTGCACAGAAAATGTACAGCAGGCAACACTCAAGCAATGAGCCTAGAAATTGGATCAACAGCGTTCTCTTTGGTGAGCTTCTGCAGGCTTGCAGTTCTGATACAGAATTCCAGTTGGAAATCATGATGACCAAGTTTAAGTAACAGGCTTACAGTGAATCTATACTTAGCACAGCTTTGAATAAGGCCAAGAATGTCTGCATGGAAGAGCTGTTATTGGTTAAGCCATTTCCAACACACGTATATTGAAGCAGTCAGATACATCACTACTTTGAACAACAAAGCTGAAGAAGTTAGAAGCATCCTCAACAAACACTGGGAAGTCCTTAAGACATAGCATACCTTAACTGAGCCTCTAGATGATCACCCCAAAATCTCTTTCAGGAGGGGGATGTATTTAATGGACAAACTGAGTCATAATGGTCTCCCTGCAGAGGAGAGTGGTCTCCCTGCAGAGTAGAGTAGCAATGTCAGAGGAATTACCATGGGTTACCTCAAAGCAAATCATTCATCCCCATTTCTCTGAACATGCTCCTCGGAGATGACAATACTTAAAAGGGTGATAATGCATTGGATATATTGCGAATTCTGAATAAAGGAGACTCTTGCTAACTCATCCTCCTTAACCTATTAGCACATTTTAATAAGTGAGTCATTCCACCCTTTTGGGGACACCCAGGGAAATGTTGAGGTTTGAATGATGCAGTCATTAACTAGTTCTCATTATACCTTGACAACCAGTTTCAAAGAATAAAAATAGTCAATTATTTTTGCAGCCGCACTTTGCTTCAATAAGCATTTTTCAAGGCTCAAATTTGTTCTCCCAATCACTTCAGCCTTTACATGAAACAAATTATCACTTTACTAAACCAATAAAAAATGTCATACCACTTCTACTCTGGCAAAACCGAAATGTATCTAAAAATGGCCATATTTAGGGATTTAGAGTTCAAGTCCTGTATGGTATTCAAACTTAAATGATGGGTTATGAGCTTAAACTAAATCAGCTCAAAACACACTTTGTTCTCACAACTGGCCCTTACATTGAAATCCTCCCCCAAAGCACACACAATGGTGAACCACTGGACTTCCACTGTGTAACACTAACAACTCTCCTGACTTCATCCAAGTCAAGAAAGGTAACCTACAAACACATTAACATGCTGGCCAAAATGGCACAATTTTAAATCAAACTCTGGAGAGAGCAAATCTTTCATGCAAGACCTGGGCTTCAAGCATGCAGTTCAATCCTTCAGTGTAGCAAATGGACATTTTCATCATGGGCATCCCACATTTTTCACCTTTTTGTACCATATGTCTACTGCTATTAGGACTCTGTGCCCTGTGACACTGCTAATCAATGCTACCGTGTATGTGTGCTTTGGCCCTAAAATTGTATTGGTAAAACTGGTTTCACCCATTTGGTCTACTTAATTGTCCTGTAAGGTCATTGTCAATGGTGCAGAAAATGCTTCTTCAGGGAGCAAGTTAAATGTTAAACGAGGATGCAGGTTTTATTTACACCACTCACATACAAGACAAAAATATATTACTGTCAGGAGCACCACTTTTCGCAGACTGGGCAGTAGTTTAAATGTTTTGAGTTGGCATACAGCAAAAGTGTCTGTGCCATGGAGGAAAAGCTTATTTTAAAATATTCATAAGTAACCACTAAAAAGCGTCCTGTAAGCATACAATGCTATTGCTAATATATCAAAATAAAACATATTACATATTAGGGTTAATACGCTATCACAGTCAAATCAAACCCAAAAGTTTTTCAAGTGTGTACGCTGTGCTAGACTTTTCTCTAAAAAGACCTAGAAGGAATTAAAATCTGTATGTCTGATCTCCACCTGGATAAATGCTATAAAATGGTTACAAGATAACTCTGATTTAACAGTGAATTAAGCTTTTGGTAACTTAAATGGAAAAGTGAATTTATAAACATGTACTTTACTGCTGTCTGAGCCAAAATGGCTTAAAACTAGTTTGGGCACTCCAGAACTACAGGTATGCAGTAAAGCAGAGAGGAAAATCAGACGGGGTGGCAGAGTTTCTCCAATCACTGGTTAGTACACAGAAAAAATCTGCCAGTTTAACCGCCACCACCTCCTCAGAATATTCCTAGACCTCAGAAGACTCCAACTAAAGAAGGCCCTACTGGAATACTCCTGAAGCCTGCTGGCATCCAGGGACTACGAGAGTCAAGTGTTTGGACCCCTATTTGCCTGCTTCTGGTACAAAGAAAAGGTACACTCTTGACTCAAGGATGACAAGGTATCCAACTTCGAGGGACCCTCATCAGTCACAGCCTTGGACCTCGCCTCAATGGAAGATTTTGGCTTCCATTTCACAGACTAACTCGAAAGGTAAACACTTTGACAGGGACAAATCCCCTGGTATATGCAAACTTTAAATAAAAAAAAATCTCTCTAGTTCCTTAACCTACTTTAAAAAAGTTGGTATTTTTTGTTTTTTAATTGGTTTGGGAATTTCATTGTATTCTTTACTCTAGAATTATTGGTACTCCTTGAACTTAACACATATATTGCAGGGGATTGCCTGCTGCTTGTGCCATATCTGTCAGGAGCTGAGCAAATATTCTCTCCGAATTGTCTTCTGACCTAACCATTCAGTTTTAGGTCAAGGTCATCAATGGGTCCTGTGGACCAGCCAGGGAAGCTCAGGCAGTAGCAGCTGCTGAAGGTTTTGGAGGACAGGTGAGGGGGACTACTTGGAAATGCACTGCACAGGGAGGCTTCAAGGTGAGTCCATTGGGTCCCCTTGGAGTGTAGAGGTCAAAGGGGTGGGGTTCTCTTAGAGTACAGCTGGTTCTCTGGCGCGGGGGCCATGAAGGCCAGATACAGAACAGCTAGGTCAGCCAAGAGCTGTGCGTAAAGGTGACCTTAGAACCAGGAGGCAGGTCAGGAGGGCCACTCTGGGGGGGGGGGGGTGGTTCTTATGGGTCCTAAAGTCCCTCAACTCATGCTTGCTTCTGGTCCTCAGAGAGTCCGGAGTGGACTTATCTTATGGGTGTCCAACATTTGGGGTCCAGTACCACTGGCTATTGCACGGTTCAGCCAATCGAGGGTGCAGTGCCACCAAACTTGCAGGGTCTGTCCTTTGTATCTGTTGGGTGAAATCTGGTCCAGCTGCTGTGTCCAGGACCTTGGTCAGTGGCCCATCAGTGAACTAGCCTTCACTGGATTCTGCATCTTGCTTGCAGGGAGTGATGCCTTCAATCTGGAGGGAGGCCCTTGACAATTTTCAGAAGGTTGGAAGTCCTCTGGGGTTTCTTAGAGTCTGTCCGATGTCCAGTCAACCCCTCAGCGATGACTGTCAAGTGCTGGGTACAGCAGGCAGGGTCTGGTGCCTTTTTCTTGGTGCAGCAGGAGTTCGGTTCACGAGTCTTGGGTCTTCTTTGTTGCTGGCCTTCTTGTGTCCATCGAATCTGATCTGCAGTCTAGGGATGCGCACTAAATACTGCATTTAGGGGGTGTTTATAGGAGTACCTAGTAGCGGCAAATGGGCCATCTACCTTAGAGTGGCTACATCCAATATGTAACCACTTCGGTGGGCAGAGATCACTTACCTATCCCTGACTGGCTATATTCCTACCATGCAAGGTGGAGGAAAATTAAATAGAGAGGTCACCTCGCTTGCAACACCTTAGGGGTGGTGCAGGCTAGGGATGGCCACTCCTCCTGTCCTTCGTGCATTTTCCCACTGTTGCTCTACCAAAAGTGAGGGTTTCCAATGGGGGCAGCCATCTGCTACTAGCAGCAGGCCTGGGGGTTGAGTTTCAAGGGTGGCAAGCTCTTTAAAGCTCGCTGGCAGGGCAGTGCACACTCCTGGGGGAGGAGGTGTAACACCTCTCCCCAGGAAGAGCTTTGTTTTCTGGTCTCAGAGAGCAAAGGCCCTCACCCCAGGGAATCACAATCTTGTCTGGTGGTGGCAGGCTGGTTAGGAATGGCCAGCAACCATGTCAGGTTTAGTTAGCTTTTTCAGATGAAATCTATAAAGTGGCCCCTGGGTAGATTTTGAAATAAATCCAATACTGGTACCAGTTTTGATTTATTGTTCTGAGTAGTTTGATACCAAACAAACCAGGGTTCAGAGTGGCCATCATGTAGATGTGAAACCTGTACTGACAAGTGTCCAGGACAAACATTTAAAATGGCGGCTCTGTACACTTACTGTGTCTCAAGTTTGGCAAGGAAAAAGTAGGGGCATATTGCTCATGCACCTATGCCCACACATACAGCATAGTGCACCCTGCCGTAGGACTGGCAGACGTGCCAAAGGGGTGGCTTACCTATATTGAATGCAGTGTGTAGTGGCCAGTTCACACAGGCTGTGTGAAATGTCGAATTTGCATTTTAGGATTGTACCAGGACACTGGATGCATGATCCCTGAGGGTGGCACAATCTGTGTTGTTGCCCTCAGGGGCCTACCCTTAGTACCCCATGCCCTGGGTACCTAAGAACCTTTTATTAGGGACTTATATTGGCAGCTAAAGATGTTGCTAATTGTGCCAGTGCAACACAACAATTTTGGGAAAGAAATCTGGCCCAGGGAACCTGTTTAGCAGGGGCACTGGGCACTACAACTTTGAAACCACATCATATACCATGCGAAAAGTGGGGGGGGGGGGCTAACCATGTCAAAAGAGGCACTTCCCTACAAACGGTGTGGAACTTATTTAACCAAAAATTACCTAGAAGTACTCTCTATGCAAAAAATATTTTACATTTATTGGTGCTGCAAACATCTATGCAAAATATTTACATTGCTACATTAACATTTACTCACTTACCTCACCCTCTCATTTTTAATATTATACCTTGATATATTTTTACTCTTTCCTGTTAAGGCTATGTAACTATAAGGAAATGTCTTAATACCTTAAAGTGCTCTGTAAAGAGCTCTGCCAATAAACTATTCTTGCTTGTGTTATATACTTCTAATAAGTGTACTTGTGTTTAAACGATCATGCATTCTCACTTTCAAACACATCATTGATGACATGTTCTTAATAAGAATGGAAATAAGTGCTGTATAGCAGTAAGAGGTATTTCCAGTTTGTGGGTCGTTTTTAATCTGGATACAAAAACAATTAAAATATATGTTCCTTTAAGACGTTTATGGAGGAATTAAAGACCTCCAAAGTAATTTGTGATTAATTTTACTTTCAAGACTCTTAAATGAATTAAATGAATCCTAAGGATTAGTATGAAAAAGTGATTCCATTGCAGCAGCTTCATTGTTAAACCTCAGGTGGGAGGTAACCTACAAGACACATTCTACTCTGTTTTTTGCTATCCATTTGTGTCTCAAAAGAGAGGCAAAGACCTTATGACATCTGGCAGACTTTAGACTCACATAGTAGATGGTGAGAATACACAAGGTTTATTCTGTTGCACCAACTCCAACATTGCACTGAACTTTGAAAGGAAGTGCAGTGAAAGTAAATCCATGATCCATCAAATCTAATCTACAATTTCAACATATGTATAAGAATGGAGTTGTGTTGGGGAAGTAGTGAGATTCCCTTGCACCAGTTCTGTAGAGTTTATGCAGTTGATGCACAGTGTGTATCTTTTAGATTTTTCTTAAGCTTTATAACATTTGAAGTCATTAGATTTTTAAGTGCTTTTTAAAAGGCAAGTGATCGCTGGTATTGTTAGTAGGTGAAAACCACAAAGGTGTCAACTGGAGAAACATCCATGTCTATGACAAAGAATATTCATATTGAGGACCTGACTGCAAAATACAACTGTTTGAAGACATACTTGCATTAAAAGAGTAATTTGAAATCACGAATTATGAAACAATTTCTGCCACACTCCATGCAGTATTCAATTTGAGGGGGAGCACATCCAAACCTTAGGCATTGTATCTCTGCTGAATTATGGGTAAGAAATTAATGAGTAAAGCAAAACCTAATTTTTACTTGCATGTTATAATGAGAGAATTTTTAAGTCAAAAGATGAGATTAAGAAATATGGGATTGATGTATATCTAATGAAGGAAAGAGTGGACAGCAGAAATGAGTGACTAGTCAGATAGTATAATATTAACTATTTCAAGTCATCAATTGAAATGTATACTAACTAAATCTGTGAAGTTTCCAGGCCATCATGTTACCACAATAAAAGCAAGTGGGGAAGGGTCATGCACATGCAGGAAGGCAGGGGGAATCACCAATGAAATAATATGCTAGTTTGGAATTGGACAGCAACAATTACAGCTGAAGTCTCTGCACGTAGGTCTCAACGGTCCTACCAAGGGGATTTTGGACATTGTAGCATAGAACACTGTGGGGAGAGAAAATCTGTTGAGCAAGTTAGCGCAATATCTTGTTAGGAAAACATTTTAATTCTAGTTTTCAGCAAACCTGGTTAACTAGATCAATTGAATTACTGATCATGTAGCTTTTGAAACATTGCAGAAAATGTAATCAAGGTTGTCCATCAGGTGAATTAATTATTTTGATTGCAACTGCTCTCAATATTGATGAAGACTATGTCCAAGTTATAATAGATTACTATCTGTTGTAATAGAAGGTCCAGAATTCTTTGCTTGTTCAAGGAGACAGAATTTAGATGGGTGGGTGGTGGTTTATGTATTCCACCAGGTCACCAACAGGATGAATATTTGAAACTACTGGTAAAGTTAATAGAAATAATTCAGAAGCAACTGTAGAAGTCTACCTATTTTACTATTCAGTGACTTTAATGGTAGGATTTGGCTTCTTACAGCTCATGATTCTTTGATTAATGAGTCCTGGGGCAGTCACCAGTAGTGTAAGTAAAAGCGATAGACTAAGTAAAGTCTTTGATATCATCCAGCAAGGAATAACGCTCACAAATGTCAATGGTAGATGCCTCAGTGACCAGCATAGCCACAGCACATTTAGCAATCAATGAGTCACTTCACTAATAGATTTTACTGTAAGCTCTGTCCGATACTTCTCACTGGTTATGTTATATTAAGTTAATAACATTTATGTAGCACACGCTTACCCTAAGGTTTCTTGGCTCTAGCTGGTAACAATAATTTAGAGACAGACCAAGAAATATTTTTCTGTTTTACCCTAGGTAAAAGACTTGTTAGAATAACCAGGTTTGTAAATCTTTCTTAAATGTCATAAAATTGCTAGTCAGGCAAAGAACGAGATAAAGGGAATTCCACTGAGAAGTAGCCTGTACTGAAAACCTAATGCCACCTATACTTTCCTTTTTGAAGGTTGGAAGAGAGATAACCAAGTAGGTTTAGATAACCTATTTACTGTTTTGAAGATGTCTCTGGACTTATTACCACACTAAAATATTGTTGAATAAGAAAATGGTTTTAGTGTGAAGCACTAGGGCTTTACACTCATTCAGCCTATTCTTGGAAGGTATTGTATTGTCCGGAGAGTAGTCTGTGCACCATCTCCGTTCTAACTGCCAGACCTTAGGTTCGGCAAGTTTTAACTCTTGAGAAAAGGAGTGGGAGGAAGCCTGCCACTTCGTGAATTTAGACTTGGGTTTACACAAAGGGCTGTGTTTCTCATAGGCTTTGAGCAGCCAGTTTCTAATACTTGTAACTTTGCTAATGAAAGATTTGCCATCCAAACATGGTCGAGAGTGTGGCATTTCATGTCAGTGGGGACGGAAATATGCTGCTGTCAGTTAAGACTCTGTAAGATTTCAGGAACTCCTGGTATTTGTGGCACATAGCATCATCATCAATCAAGTAATTCAAGTTCCCCACAATAATGAGTTTGGAATAGTCAATCAGAAATGAAGAGATTACTTCAAAAACAACTAAGGAAAAGAGGGTATAAAATTGGGTGGCCAGTTAACAATTATACAAATGAAGACTGGCTTGGTTGCTCTATTTTTGTGACTAGCAGCTCAGTATCAGGATATGATGACATTTTTATATGGTCAACTTAAGATGCTGGGAGACAATAGCTGCTACAATAACTGCTATGTCCCCTCCAGCCTTACTATTTTGTCTAGGACTATGAAAAATATAGTAGTTATCAGAAATAGCAGCCTGGATTTCTTGGGTGGGCCTATCGTTTAGCCAGGCTTCTGAAAGCAACAGAATATCAAGTAAGTGAAGGACCTCTAATTAATGCTTCACTAGAGACCGTGTGCAGTGTGGTGCAGCAAGGACAACAAGATTGTCAATTAACAAAATGGGAGCTCCAAAGTCCAGAAAAGGAAAAATGGCCCCAAAATTAACTTCATTACCAGGAGGCAAGTACTCTTAGGTACTAATAAGAAATAAACAGACCTGCCAACTTCACAAAAAAAACTCACAGTGTGAGGGGGACTCTTGCTGAAAAGCACGTAACAGGCACGTTTGCCCCACGCCTGGACTCAAACCCCCTTCTCAAAATAAAAAAAACAAAAGCTTGCTGAGGCTACTGCTGATGTCATGGGGTATTTTCACACCCATTAATGGACATCAGCAGTTTAAAGCCTCTGAGAACGAGCTGAAAACCACTGTTAACAGTGGTTTTCAGCTCATTTTCCCTGCTATCCATGTGATATTGGCCTCTCACTGGGAGGCTATGTGAGGAGAGCCAATACCGTGTGTCACACGGCAGCACCACATCAGTTGGCAGATCTGAATAAAAGAAGGACCCAGAAGGCTAAAAGTCAATAGGACTGAGTGATCACACACATTTCATCATCACAAATCACCCCAACAAGACAGTATGGGACGACTCCTGGTGGCCCATCGCCCTCAGACCACCCCCAACACCCTCCACCCACGTACACAACCTCGGCAGCATCTTAGAATCATCTCTCTCCATGGCCCAGCAAATCAACACCATATCATCCTCCTGTTTCAACACCCTTCGCATGCTACAGAAGACCTTCAAATGGATTCCCATAGAAACCAGAAAAACCATGCATTCATCAGCAGCAGATTAGACTATGGAAACGCCCTCTACGCTGGTACCACAGCCAAGCTTCAGCAGAAACTCCAGTGTATCCAGAACGCAGCCGCACGCCTCATCCTCAACCTCCCACGCCACAAACACATCTCCGCTCACCTCAGAACCCTTCACTGGCTGCCCATCAGAAAAAGGATTGTCTTCAAAATCCTCATCCACGCCCACAAATCCCTCCACAACACTGGACCAGCCTACCTCAATGAATGAGTGAACTTCCACGCACCCACTCGACTCCTCCGCTCTGCTCACCTCACCCTCGCCACAGTCCCCTGCATCCAACGCACCACCTCCGGAGGCAGATCCTTCTCCTACCTCGCCCCCAAGACCTGGAACTCCCTCCTCAACAACCTATGTAAGACCCAGGACCTCCCGACTTTCAGAAAGCACCTAAAGACATGGCTTTTTGAGCAGTAAAACAGTATCCCCCCTCCCTCCCATCCCACCCCTCCCCACAGTGCCTTGAGACCCTTCTGGGTGAATAGCGTGCTTAATACATTTTTTGATTGATTGATTGACACACATTTGAGTATTTTAAAAAACATATGCTAAATTTCACAAAATATTCATCAACCATTTCGTCAGCAGGAGTAAGATAAAATTAAATTGGCGGAAATGCAAAAAAAGGCAAAAATTGCAGCAAAGGGAACAAAATATGGAAAAAGAAATTAGCAGTTACAGTCACTTCGCTACCTACTACATTACTATTACTGACAAGAGAGTTGAAGAACTAGAGTACACAGACCATCAGCCTATAAAAAAATAACTAATATAGGGCCTCATTACGAGTCTTGTGGTCAAAGGACCACCAGACTCACGGTGACGAGTGGACCGCCGCACCCCAGGCAGTCCAACCATCACATTACGACTCTGGCTGTCAGACCGCTAGGACACTGCTGTCATCGCCGGGAACTAGGTTCCTGACGTGTGGTCAGCTATGGCAGCGCTGAACTCAGCACCACCGTGCTGATCACAACTCCGGTCTCCTATTTGTGGCATGGGTTGTGTAGGGGACCCCCTGCCCAGCACCCTTGAAATGCACACTGTCTGCTTTGCAGACAGTGCGCATTCTGAGGGTGTTGGTGTGCTATGGTATTGGCCTCGGCTCCTCTAAGGAGGGTCATGCATCCCTCTCCCCAACACTAATGGAGGTGTCACCCCCAAAGCCCTGTCCCATCTTGTTTTTTTTTTTTTTAATCAGCACTGAGCCCACGCTAAAAAATGTATTGCTGCAGATTTGTGGATCCTACCCCGTGCAGCCACTATAGTTATTTAGTGTAGTTATATTGTTAGGATTGTGTTTCCTCTGGAAATACCTTGTATTGCTAATAACATTTGACGAGTCTCCACAAAACTTTCCAAAAAATTGCTAATTTTTTACTAGTTACTAACACGTGGAAAGTTTTGGGGTCATAGGTCAAGTGGGACCCGAGACAAAAGGAAGGAGTCCCAGAGACCACAACCACAGGAGGCTACAAATAACTAGTTGGGGAAGGGGCCACACCACACCCCTCAGAGTAATTTTATGGCCTCAGTAATCCCACCCCCAGGGCCAGCTCAGTAACGGTGTCTTGGGGTCCCCAAACCCTGGGACACCGTTTGTTTCCCTGACCGCGGGCAGGGAAAAGTAAGGTTCTACTACCGGGCGAGAGCACAAAGCTTTTTCCGCCCAGTGAGAAAATACAGTCAATTGCTCCCACCTTGCAAAGTAAAAACTGCTCCCACAGGGTAGGAGCAAATCTGGCTCCCGCTGCACCTTTGATAGGTGCAAGCAGGGTTTTCAGCAGGGCAGTGGGGGGCCCTAGGCCTCTCACCACAGCCCCCAACATAGGACCAGCTGTGGGCTGCCCTTGGTGGCCACTGGGGCACCCCACTTTAGAATATTTTTTTAAAAGAGACTAAAGCTGGCTCCTGTAGGGAGCCGGCACAGCTGTGGGGGCCCTGGGGCTCCCATCGCAGTACCGAAATAGAATGGTCTGGCCTGTCATGGGTGAGTACCAGGGATCCCAATAAAGTGCAAACAAATGCCAGCCCCTGCACAGGCCCGTGTGGCTCCTTGTAGGGAGACCGCGGGCCCAAGGTGGCCCTGGGGCTCCCCCCACTACCTTATTAAAAAAAAAAAAGTAGTGGGTGTCCAGGGTGGGATCAGGACACCCAGGAAAATGTAATAAATAGCAAAAAAATGAATAATAAATGAGCGGTCGCAGACGTGCATTTATTATTCACTGCTCCTTCAAGAAGCGCCTGCAATGCCCTGGAAGAGCTATTTACATATATTTTATTTTGGTGATGTTCCTAGAAGGGACAGGGACACCACATTTTTTTAATGCTGTGGGAGGCTGCAGCCTCTCCCCAGCAACAGTAGAAAAATAATGATAGGTCTCCCGAGTCATTGAAACCATGATCCCATGATAACCATATTTGTTATGAGCATTTCCCAGCTGGGTGCTGATTGCACAGTAGCAGTTTATGTAGCCTAAAGATGTATTACGTAAGCCTTTTTGGGGTTGTTTTTATGATTGCATTTTTTGGGGTGAAAAATGTTAAAACGTAGACTCAGAGACATGTTTGTTTTATTTTTTTTTACCTAAAGAAAAAATAATATATTTCTGACTATATATTTTCACATTTTTCACCACAAAATGTAATAATAAATCTATGTAAAAAGAAAGTCACTGACCTAGTTTAATAAAACTTTATTAAATATTTTAAGTGATCAATAATAATAAACACTGTATTGTGTGACATACATTTGATTAAAAGTATTGGTAATTTTTGGAGAAATATGATAGTTCTGCTATATATTACATGGGGGTAGGGCACAAGGTCAAGTTACTAGATCTAACTATAACAGATGCATTTCAATGTTTTTTTTATGTTTACAGCATTACGTTGTCACTGAAATTCTCACTTAACTATAACATTTCTTGAACCTTTGTTTTTTTTTCAGTGAAATTCTAAAGTCTTATGCAAAGTAAGATATTATTATCATACCTAACTATCACTCACTTTAACCTATGTTTTTTCAGTAAATATATATAGTCCACACCACTCCAATCCAACCTACACCACCCCAATCCAATGCACTCCACTCAAATCCAATCCACCCCTCTCAACCCCACTCCAATACACCCCACTTCACTTCAGTTCACCCGACTCCACTCCAGTCCACCCCACTCTAACCCAAACCAATCCGCCCCACTCAAAACCATCCACTCAACTCCAGTCCACCAATCCACTCCACAATCCACTCCAGTCCAATTCACCACACTTCAGTCCACTCCAATCAAACAAATCCCATCCACTCGCTCCAGTCCACTCCAATCTTCCCCACTCCAGTCCAGTCTAATCCACCCCACTCCAATTCACCCAGCTTAAAACCGCCCCAGTCCAGTCCACCCCACCCCAATCCATCCCACCCTAGTCCTATCACTACAGTCCAATCCACCAATCCCAATCCAATCACCCCACTCCAATCCACCTCACCCTTTTTCAATCCACCCACTCCAATCCACCCCACCGCACTCCAATCCACCCCACTATCTCAGTCTACTCCAACCCACTCCACAATATTTCACCCCCATGCCACTCAGTGCCACTACACTGTACCACTGAAACACTGAACTCTACTCTCATCCACTGAACTGTACAACACTCTACTCTCCCAAACACTCTACTCCTGCACTGCACTCTACGAGACTACGCTGAACAGCAGCCACACTAATGTACAACATGGCAAAAAGACATTGCTAAAGCCAATAACTCTTGTATGTGCAAGACCTGTTGGCTTTGCCAATGCTTGTTATTTTTGTTTAATCAGGGAGAATTTGCAAACTGCATGCGGCATCCATGCGTTGGCTGTGAGGCAAAGTCTTGGTCTGTCTGCGTTATCGAGGCACTTCAGGTAAACAATATCCTACAAAGGCCCACTCTTGGTCTCTTGAAGGTGCAGAGCGCAGCCTGTTCTGTAGAACGCCGAGACCACTTCTGGGAATGCAAATAAATGGGCCACGTGGCAGCTGTAATAAAGGGCTCCTGTTTCTAGCAAGCATTGAAACGCCATCTGGCGTTTCGTTGACGTCAGCAGACGCAGAAAAACAAAAAAAACGTTACATATTTTGGTCAGGACAAAAAAGCCTTTTGTGGCAACTTTCCTTCATGCATAGATTGCAGAAACCTGCGCAGCTATCAATCAAGTGGCTGCAATTTTTCCTAATTTTCTGATATTTTTCTTTTTTTTTTAAACTGTTTATTAGTACACAGGCTTCTCAAAGTACAAGCTTGCTTTTCTTCTTGTCTCCGGGTTTCCAAATGAAACACTAATTGCAAGTGCACTTTAATCCCAATCTAAAGTGCTAAAAAGATTATTTTTTTTCCGATATCTTTTGCAAAGGACACGGTTGCAGGTTCAGTTTAAGAAGAAAAACAGCTGCACGTGAGACAGTTAAACTCAAGCAGCCAACAGAAAAAACTGGTCTGCCGCAGCCACCTCATTACACATGGACGATAGGAAATGAACGATTGTGGTTGTGGGAAGCCGTGGCAAGTTTGTGGTCTGTCGTAATGTTTTACTCCCTTTGTATGCAGCCGGCAGGAAGGTTTAGCAGAAAATTCCAGTAAAGAGACAGCAAGTACCCCATGAACGCTAAAGAGCGCGTAACAAAATACAAGATACGTTTACATAGGATGCCTTTCGGCGTGCCACTGAAGCACATAAACGTGCAGTATGAAAAAACGATAATGTTGATTTATACGAGGCGAGATTTTAACATGTTTGGAGCTTGACACGTGCGATGTACCATCTTATCCACCCAGGGCATGATTTATACTTTTTAAGAGCCGCATGTGCGTCATTTTTTTACTCAAAAGTGGCGCAAATGCACAAAATATAATTTAATTTTGTAAGTTTGCGCCGCTTATTAGTAAAAAAATGACGCAAATGCGGTGCTTAAAAAGTATAAATCAGGCCCTCAGTGTTCAATAGGCTTCTCTGCTTTTATTTGTTGGTAAATCGCACGCTCCATTCTCTGTTATGTCATAGTTATATGACTGTACTTACCACCTGACCCTTCTTATGTTTCAAAATTATTGAGTTAATGAGACTAGCAATATACAACAAGCATTTTCAATGCAAAGGTCTCGCATTACGTCGAGTTAGAGCAATTATTAGCGTTGTAAACTCCTAACCGGACTTTTCTTGCCACATTAAATGAACAAAAAAAAAAACAAGCGCGATCGCGCTGTGTAAAACACAAAGTGCGAAATAACGAGAAAAAGTAGTCCAGAAACCATACGGAAAACATGGAGCCTCGTATGTTTCCAGTAGTTTACCGGTGCTCTCGAGGAGGGCTAAACACCCAAAAAGGCATGACGTATCCATGCCTTTCACAAATGAAAACAAGCGGATTTTAAAAGGCAAGCCCACGAACCAATGAAAGTGGCTTATGTAACATGGGTGTGGTTAAAATCCCCCTAAAGAGAAATTAGAAGAGGGACGGAGCGCTTTGCGCTCGCCCCCAAAAAAAACATTTGTCCAAATAGGGCATAAAACATGAAGTGTACAAAGATACAGATCTGAGTATTTAGACAAGTGCAAACTACTCATAAATTCTGAACCCCAAAATCCATACATGTGGAAATCTGCACTGACCTCACAAAAAAATGTTTGATGAATATCATGACAGGCCCTCCTTGGCTTCCGATATTGTGCATTTTAACCTACAGATGCCTGTCCCACATATCATAGCACAAGCTATCTCACTCAGCTGTGCTTACAGACAGTTAGACCAGATCAGACACAGGCACCCTGCCTGACCCTATGTGAGATTATTAAGCTTTTTGCAACATTTATGCTGCCATATCACAAATGTTCTATCCCTAATGATTCTTAAATTGCTTATTTTGGTTTTGTTACTTCATAAGTACTGACCAATCAGTAAGTGGTGTCCGGACCTGCCTCTTCCACTATCTAATAAACAATTAACCTTTTTGCAGAAATTTTATGTTTGGTCTCTAAAATCATGGTGAATATCGGGTCATCCTAAATTCAGTTCTTCACTCATATGTTAACTTTAATGCTGCGAGCTCTAATTTGGATGGGTCAAATGGCGCACTGGTAGCCTTTTGGTTTGGAATGACATTTGGGTATTTGCTGGGGAAAAGGCAGCCAATCTTCCTTTTCATTCTCTTACGTTGTTCTGTGCAATTATGTTCTGTGGAAAAAAATCTCCTTCTACTCGGTGGCCAAACGTTTTGGGTTGGTCGATGAGTGTTTTTGGTTTTCTGCTGACGTGAAGCAGTGGATGAGGCCAGGAAATGTAATTGTTCAGCGAGTATCTGACCCCTTCCCTGGTACTGCCTCTGCCCCACTGTTTATTGTTGACATTAGGAACCTCGCGCTAATTATCCACTGTTACATCAATCACACCCAAAAGTATCGGGTTGTCAGAAGTCCAGAGGAACAACTTTAAAAGTAGATGAGTGAGTGTGACCTCTAATCGAGTGCATGGATAGATGTAGCATCAAGTTCAACAGTGCTAAGACTGATATTGAAATGCCGGGACATGGTCAGTCCTGTATTCAGCCACTTGTTAAACGCTACCCATCCATCTCTGGGCATATTCTACCTGCCTCAATAAAGTGAATTTCGATGTGGCTGCTCAGAAAGTGTTTTTTCCAGAAGCACCAACTCAGGTCAGCCCTTGCATTCAACCAAGTGAAATGCCATGTCGGCACTGTAGGGAAGCTGGTCAACTTTAATCTAGACTCAATGAATATGCCTCAGGTATCATCTCTCAGCATGCCAAAGTGTCTGGAAATGCGCGGTCTGTTTAGTCTTTAGATTAACACGGAGATAGTCTGTCTCCTTTCTGCTATTATTCTCAATTAACGTTGAGAAAAGCATTGGTTAAAATGCTTTGCCTCACTTTTAAGTGGTTCATTGGTACCACAGGCTGAAAAATATGTATATATTTTTTAACTGTCAGTACAGTGCAGACCATATCCATCAAAATGTGACCCACCCGGGATAATTGGGCAGAAGCGAGAGTAAGTGTTCCATTTACGCATCTGCTATCTGAAATCCCATTTCTATTAGTAATTTCTACTTATCCTCAAAAAGCTCATGAGAGAGTTTTCACTACTGTTAGCCTGGTCTCTTCCTCAGAAGGGCTGTCACACCTGGAGGTAATTATGTTTGCAAGCCACATGTTAAAATACAGTTCACAATCGCATCCCAGTGAATTTATCATTTATGGCTTCTTTGACCTTTTCAAAAACCAGAAGCAAAGCTTCAATTTGTTCTTTTTTTAATAGTCAATATGTGGTAGCCTAAGATAAATATCAAATGAAATAATATTCATAAAATTGTAGTGTTCGACTCTTTCTGTTTGCAGGACATTAACAGATAATGCATCATAGAAAGAGCAAGGGTGACCTTTTTATTTCATTCAAAGACAAATTAAAGACATGGTTTAATTAGTTTCTGCATCACTTGAAATATCAATGGTCTCTGCAGCAAGGTGCCCGATTTTAGTGAAAGGTTGGAGCTGTTCCCTCTGGACATCTTTTCATTTCTTTTTTTTGCTCTGCATTTTATAATTACTACTAGAGTAATGAAAATTTAGAACATACCTTACAGATAATCTTTTTCAAGAGGAAACCTACACGATTTCCAATGTTCTTAATTTTTACAAATGTGTAGATTTCAAAGTACAATCAAACAGCATAGATTTACTAGATAGTACCTTTTATTGAAGCAGGGAAGCATAACTCACCCATCTAGAGAAAATGTGACCAACCAGTACACCAACAGGTGATGCCTCTGATGCAATGAATACGGTTTATCAGTCTGGAAAAAATATTTGCTCACAGTTTTTGGGTATTGCATTAGTATTTCCATTTCTAAAATAAAAGCTTTACTTTAGATCAATAACACCAGATACAGCATTTTGTTTTCCATCAGTTTCTAAATTCCAAACTGTTGTTTCTTGGCAGATACAAGAGACATTTTTGAGCTATGAGTGTGCCGGTTCCTCATGTGGCCTTATTGTCATAAATGACCTAATAAGTCCAAGATGTCAGTTTATAGAATTCCTATCCGTACAATAATGTAACTTCTTTCTCTAGAACCTCTGTCAAGGGCCCTTTACTGTGGCCTTTACAATTAGAGATGATTCATATGCTCTGAAAGAATTACTCTTTCCCAACAAAACTACTGGTCTTCAGTGCTTATTTATGTATCATCACTATATGTGAACATAATAGAAACAAGTGTCTTTTAATGTATTTTGTTGCATGCCATTTGAGTATTTGGAGAATGGCAAACCAATGTAATTTCACTTTTCTGTTATAGGATGTCTAGGTAGTTACTAGGTAAGGTGATATTATAAGTTATCAGCCACAGTGTTCCAGGAAGAAATAGTTGTTGTTGGCTAGGTAGAGTACTGAAGCCATTGTTGGGCATTTGGAATGACAAATCATTCTGTCGGTCAGGGATTTCAACTCAGCATTGTTCACTCCACCAACTCCATTGCTGGTACTACAGGGAGTGCAGAATTATTAGGCAAGTTGTATTTTTGAGGATTAATTTTATTATTGAACAACAACCATGTTCTCAATGAACCCAAAAAACTCATTAATATCAAAGCTGAATATTTTTGGAAGTAGTTTTTAGTTTGTTTTTAGTTTTAGCTATGTTAGGGGGATATCTGTGTGTGCAGGTGACTATTACTGTGCATAATTATTAGGCAACTTAACAAAAAACAAATATATACCCATTTCAATTATTTATTATTACCAGTGAAACCAATATAACATCTCAACATTCACAAATATACATTTCTGACATTCAAAAACAAAACAAAAACAAATCAGTGACCAATATAGCCACCTTTCTTTGCAAGGACACTCAAAAGCCTGCCATCCATGGATTCTGTCAGTGTTTTGATCTGTTCACCATCAACATTGCGTGCAGCAGCAACCACAGCCTCCCAGACACTGTTCAGAGAGGTGTACTGTTTTCCCTCCTTGTAAATCTCACATTTGATGATGGACCACAGGTTCTCAATGGGGTTCAGATCAGGTGAACAAGGAGGCCATGTCATTAGATTTCCTTCTTTTATACCCTTTCTTGCCAGCCACGCTGTGGAGTACTTGGACGCGTGTGATGGAGCATTGTCCTGCATGAAAATCATGTTTTTCTTGAAGGATGCAGACTTCTTCCTGTACCACTGCTTGAAGAAGGTGTCTTCCAGGAACTGGCAGTAGGACTGGGAGTTGAGCTTGACTCCATCCTCAACCCGAAAAGGCCCCACAAGCTCATCTTTGATGATACCAGCCCAAACCAGTACTCCACCTCCACCTTGCTGGCGTCTGAGTCGGACTGGAGCTCTCTGCCCTTTACCAATCCAGCCACGGGCCCATCCATCTGGCCCATCAAGACTCACTCTCATTTCATCAGTCCATAAAACCTTAGAAAAATCAGTCTTGAGATATTTCTTGGCCCAGTCTTGACGTTTCAGCTTGTGTGTCTTGTTCAGTGGTGGTCGTCTTTCAGCCTTTCTTACCTTGGCCATGTCTCTGAGTATTGCACACCTTGTGCTTTTGGGCACTCCAGTGATGTTGCAGCTCTGAAATATGGCCAAACTGGTGGCAAGTGGCATCGTGGCAGCTGCACGCTTGACTTTTCTCAGTTCATGGGCAGTTATTTTGCACCTTGGTTTTTCCACACGCTTCTTGCGACCCTGTTGACTATTTTGAATGAAACGCTTGATTGTTCGATGATCACGCTTCAGAAGCTTTGCAATTTTAAGAGTGCTGCATCCCTCTGCAAGATATCTCACTATTTTTGACTTTTCTAAGCCTGTCAAGTCCTTCTTTTGACCCATTTTGCCAAAGGAAAGGAAGTTGCCTAATAATTATGCACACCTGATATAGGGTGTTGATGTCATTAGACCACACCCCTTCTCATTACAGAGATGCACATCACCTAATATGCTTAATTGGTAGTAGGCTTTCGAGCCTATACAGCTTGGAGTAAGACAACATGCATAAAGAGGATGATGTGGTCAAAATACTAATTTGCCTAATAATTCTGCACTCCCTGTATCTTTATGGAAAAGTAATGCAAATTGAAGACATATTTGTTCAGTAATGGTAACCACCACCTTCTCAGGTATATAACCACACTCTGACTGGTGACAAGAACCTCAGCTCGAAAAGCAGCCTGCACATCAGCGGTCCCCTGAATCTCTTTATATATGAAGCATAGTAAGCAAGCAAGTAACGCTATATTTAGGGCTTAACATCATAACTACAATTGTTATTTGAATAGAAGGAATTTGCAAATATATATTGAGATGTTTTGTCCTTTTCTTTTCAGTCCATATTGGTCCATTTATAAGAGGTCTTCAAACTTCAAAATAAAAAGGTCAATTTTAGATTTCCAAAAAGTCATAACATTGCGATGAATACCATGCTTGTGGACTATGTTGCACAATGAATCATGGAGAATTAATGCACTTGTTTTCAAATATGACAAGCCAAAGAGATACACCTCTCACATCCATTAAGACAAAATCCTCTCTCTTCAGAAGTGTCAATACAGATGTTTCCCAACTGTGAGGGTTGCGCCCTTCAATCATAATTTGCAAGTAACTTCAAATAATATTTACTCATTACTCTCTGGATCTTTATGCATCCCTTCTGTACTGAAGTTAGATTCTAAACAATTTCCTCTCTAATTTGATTCTCAACAAGTCATCATTTGCATTTACATGCATCAATGTAGAACAGGTTGGTTCCACAGCTGCACCATGTGCACCCCGCACTTTAAAGATAATATCCACTTCATGTCTCCCATGTCCTTATTGTAAAAAATCAACAACTGCTCATTTGAGCGGCTATCCATGGTAAAACACCTGTTTAATGGTAGACAATTCCAAAGTCTGACTGACGGCTATGAATCCATTTAGGAGTTACTACTAAATAATATATACAAGAAAATCTAGACGATGCAGACTGCACGGGATGAGCCAATAGCCACATTATGGGTACATATTACTAGTTACGAAATGTGCAGAGTAAATCTGAAATTTCTAAATTAGGACTCAGCGATGGAGAAGGATGCTGTCATCTTCAAAATTAGGATCAATGTCACGTTTTTTCTACACCTCAGAGAAATATATACAGAGGGTATTTCACCATATGAGGATCAGTTTGATGTTTATGTTACTATCAAGGCAAGTAGAGCAGTTTAAGTGGATGAACCTGTGCATATTTTAAGCACTCATTTTAATTCCTGCAATGCAAATACCGAGTTCGAGTTAATGTTGATTTCTGAGCTTCCAAAACTTCACAAGGATTTGAATGGGTGTAGACATTTTCATTTTTTTATTGTTAAATTCAGATATTATGATTTATCAAAGGTAGCCACATTAGCGATAAAGTGAGGCAATAATGTGGAATATAGAAGATAAGCCTAATTCTGTGATTTCACTTGTCTGGAAGAAGATACTGGTAGAGAGCAATATTATAGATTGTACTGTGAAATAATTTGGAGTTGGATGAAGATGTTCTAAGGTGTTTAAGATGGGCTACCTCTGCTATTCAGGATGAAGTCTTAAGAAATGTGATTCTTTTTGAAAATCTTAATTTAATTTAAGAAAATAGGCAAGGCCTTCCGTTATCACCTTTTCTTTATGACGTAGAATTAACCTATTGGTGAGCTATGTTACACAAACAGGCTGAGATTATGGAGTAATAATTGGTACTGAGAACTCAACAATATATGATATGATCTTCACAAGCAGAATATTACTAATCACTACAAATCTTGACAAAACTGGACGCATTATTCTGGAACAAAATTGTGTCTGGAATGATTTCATGGCAAATATTAACCTGGCAAAGAGCAAGAGGAACCTTTCCAAAGATAGACATGATACATCTTATGAGTACAGAAAGTAATTATATTTTGACTTGCAAACAGTGGAATGTTGAACATGTTTTTATGAGAAAGCAACTGTGAGATGGTCAGCTGGAGATTCAGTGAACATGACTTATATGCTGTAATGTAACATACGTGGTAATCCTACTAAGGCAAAGTTCATTCTAAATGTACATTTATTTATAAACATTTCATGATTGTATTGAACCACATGGCTTGGAGATGTCAAAATGCAACCTCTTTATGCGTTAATGTGTTGATTGGGTAGATTAGTAACTAGGCCATATACTCAAGGTTAAACAATGGTGGCTTTATTATGTTATATTGATTAATATAGTGCACTACTCACCCAAGAAGGTATCCATGGACTTGGGCAGGTGTGTAGTTCTAAGGTCCTCAAGAAGCTTATACAAAAATCCAAGTCTTCAGCATGTTGTGGAACTCAAGAAGTGAGAAGGAGGCTCTAATGTGTAGAGGGAGGTCGTTCCATGTCCTGGGTACAATGTAGGAGAATGAGCTACCTCCGATTTAGAATTTGCAAATGCAAGGAATGTGTGCAAGTGACAGTGCAGCAGAGCGTAACTGTCTGGTGGGTTAGTAAAAGTGTATGCAGCTGTTCAGGTATTCTGGTCCTGTGTTGTGTAGGGCTTTGTATGTGTGCGTGAGAAGTCTTAATTGGCTATGCTTGTGAAAGGGGAGAAGGGGAGCCAGTGAAGCGTCCTGAGGTGCGGTGTGATGGGCGGTGGCATGGGAGGTCGAGTATGGGCCTTGCAGCGGTGTTCTGGATGGTTTGGAGTTCGTGTAGGGGCTTTTTGGAGATTCTGGTGTAGAAAGTGTTGCTGTAAACCAGCCTGCTGGTGATGAGTGCTTGCATGACGGTGCATCTGGTGTTAAGAAGAAAACATTTGAAGATCTTTTGCAGCATGTGTAGGATGTGGAAGCAGGAGGTGCACACTGCATTGACTTGAGCCATCATGCTGAGCTTATCATCTAGGATGATTCATAGATTTCTTACATGGACTGTGGATGTACGTGTTGGTGCTAGCTCCGACGGCCATCAGAGGGAGTCCCATGGGAAGGACTTGTTGCTGAAGACCAGTACTTATGTCTTGTCAGAGTTAAGCTGCAGGCAGTTGGTTTACATCTAGTCTGCTACCATGGACATGCAATTGGTGAAGTTGGTTCTGGTGATGGTTGTTTTGTCCGTCAGGTAGAGGATGAGTTGGTTGTCATCAGAGTAGGAGATGACATTAATGTCTTATGAATGGATGATGCTGGAGAGTGGAGTCATATACATGTTACAAAGGGCCCTGTGGGACTCCGCATATCAATTTCTTGGTCTCTGGTGCGAAGGGTGGCAGTCTGACCCTTTGGGGTCTTCCTATGAGGAAGGACAGATGCATTTGAGAGTGGATCCTTGTATGCCAATTATCGTGGAGACTTCTGACAACTGTGCAAAAATGTGTGCGATGGCACATAGCAGCCAAAGGTGCACTGGCAGTGGAGGAGAGAAAAATGAGCTGTATCTAAGTAGATATGGCACATTATTTTCTCTCTCCCTTTAATGCAAGGCATTGCAGCAAATTGCATTGCTGTGCTGCGTTTGACAAATGTTAGCAAATCTGGGCCAGAATGTGTTGGCTATGGGTTTTGCACAAGCACGTACCACCAGTTTGTACATTATGTTAATTATCCTTGCACTTTTTGGCTTGTTGCAAAGTTTCTATTCAGTATAGTAGGACTGAGTTAGTTATTGTGGCAAGCCCGTGATCACTGCTAGAGGCCTGATCTGTTTATCAGGAAATGTTACAATTAAGGCAGTATGCTTGACTGTATATGTTAACAGCAATCCATTTAAGGGTAGAATGTTATTATTCTGTAAGAAAGCTTAGAAGAGAAGGACTTTGTTACACAGGATCGTATAGAAGATATGCTCTGTAAGAATCCTTTTTAGGCCCTCTTAGGTGAGACAGTATTTTGCTTTGCCAATTGTAATGATATATATATTTTGTAGTTATATGACCGTGTGCTTGATAGCTGCCTTGTGGGAAGCTTAAACCTAAAATAGTAGGCTTAACTTTGTGTGGTGGCATATAGATGTCTGACTGAAGCACTGTAAAAAATAATATCCAATGCCATTGGTATGATCTGATTATTATGAAAAGTTTTGACAACAGCAGTAGGCCAACCTTATGTACTGTGAAAAACATTTGTTATAGCCAGTAGCCCTTCACCAGTGAGTGGTTATTACATCATGTTATAGGCTATGGATAGGTATTTTGTTACATTTAATCGCACATATTACCTTAGTAGGCAAGGGTTTTAGTGTAGGCCAACCTTTCTGACAAACCTTGAGAGTTTTCACTATGATGATTCTTGTTAGGCTTTATTGAAAGGGGTTGTACATTCTTTTGCGAACTGTACTTTGACTTATTTGCAATTTTATAACTGTATGCATGTTTATGTGGACCAGAATAAGCTTGTGATGGTTATGTTATCAAGCCAAGGAGGTACTATAAGCCTTATCAGTTTAATGGGGAAACGTTATGCTAGATAATGATCGGCTTATTAATAAATGTTTTACCAATAGACATGCCTTCCTTTTTGTGAAACGTGTGCATTCGAGACAATAGGGTTTTAAGGATGGATTGTTATTACACTGTACCATAGCCTGTAGACAGGTAATTTGTTTCACAGATTACTGTAGTAGGCAAGGGTTTTGGTGTTGGTGATACACCCAAACAACCCAAAGGGATAGAATATGTACACTACCATGATCATAAGTATGCTATCTTAGGAGCAATTTAATACTGTTACGACAACTGTAATTTTGTACGTACTTGTAATTTTATTACAGTTTAGCTGGTGGTGGCCTTGTGGAAAAGCTTATTCCCAATACAGTAGCTGAGATTATTAAGGAGACCCGCCAATGATAAAGGCTGTGTGCCTCATTGTTTGTTAAGAAAAGTTACCATAAAGTTTGTACACCTGACATATTTATTGTGAAAAGAATGTTAACATCAATAAGCATTTGAGGGTGGATTATTACTCTATATTAAAGCCTGCAGACAGGTATTATGTTACATGGAATTTCACAGGTGATCCTAGTAGGCGAGGATTTTGATGTTGGTTACCCTGTCCAACAAACTGTGGACATATAAGATGTGTACTATGAAAGTCATTGATAAGTACTCGTGAGAGTTGTGTTTTTTTATGCCAACTATAATTATGAATACATTTGTAATTTTATGACTATGCCTGATGGCTGCCTTGGGGGAAATCTTAAGCAGGATGCTTCAGTTGGTTATGGTGGCAAGCGAATTATAACAGCTACAGGCTGTATTGGTTCACTGGGAAAATGTATTTAAGATACGAGTGGTCTGGTCTGTTTATTATGAAAAGTGATGACGAAAACAGTTAGCCTATTTAACATATCTGTTAATGCGTTAAAGCCAATAGGCATTTAACGGTGGATTGTTTTTGCACTGTGGTAAAGTCTGAAGTCAGGTTTTTATTACATGAAATCTTAAAGTTTACCTTTGCAGGGAAGGATTTTGCTGGTAGATACCCACTTGACAAACCCTAGAGTCACACAATTTCCACTGTAACAATTCTTGCTAGCATCTATTCAGAAGGCTTGACAAACGTAGCTGTCTGCCAGGATATTGCAATAAAAAGCATGAAAATATATATACATTCATATACATGAATGTGATCCTATGTAGATACAAAGAGGGCCTTTGGATCACCCTTCTTCTTCTATTGGTCTGTCTGAGTGTCATTTACACTCTGCTTCCTTCCGTAACATTATAATGCATGAGGTAATGGTTCTATCCATATCAGTCACTGGCTCTTTTGCCCTATAAGGGATGGCGTTTCCCGATCACATGCACATCCACCTGAAAATAAGTGTGCTTCAGTATAGGGCAAATTGGCCCGTCCTTTAGGATTTAATTTTCTATTTCAAATGGGTCACTTTTCATTTCTTTTTTCTCACCTATTTATTTTATTTTTGTTAAGAGGATACTACAGCTCCACAGGCAGACCTAACTTACTGCTCATGTATTTCATTTGCAGCGTGCTATATCCTGCGTGTCCACTTCCTATAAACCAGGAGACTATTATGAAATGCTGTTTTTCATAGTGTATCGTTGGTTTACCATCCAAGATTGCCAGCATGTTGGTTCTAAATGTGGCAGCCATGTCAACTTAAAACAATTGACTATGTGCAATATCACTGCAAGATGGACATCACCTGCTATGTTTAGTTTTCTTACTGCATACCTAATGCCTGATGCTTTTAGACAACTGTATATTTTCTTTTTTCTACTTGTCTTCTATAATTTATCCCACATATGCAGTATGTGTTTGTGTTTGTGTTTTGCTATGATTGTGTCAGAGGCTGAATGCAAAAATGAATAAGTGGATGGATGGATGAATGGATGCATGAATGCAAAATTGAGTGACAGTTCAAGTGTGATGAATAACTGAGTGTCTAACCCCGTCACCTTCATTCATGATCCAGACCTATCACCATTGCCAAAGCTTGTTTTCTGTAGCTTTTAACTCTCACCGTAGGATCTTTTTGTTAGTGCTGTTTCATTTAAACTTGTTAGTAATTGTTTGAGGTGTCTGTTGGTCATGCAGACAAGCATGCAAATTTAATTTTCTTGCACCTGGATGCCAGGTTACTTCCCTTACAAAGTGGCAAAAAAACAGAAATAAATCTCAAAGCAATTTAAAAAAAAAACTCTACAGAAGAGGGCAGCCTCGCTTGCCAGATATTCAAATTCTGTGTTTTGTTCTTTGTCAGATGTCTTTCTGTGAAGTCTTCATCATCATAAAATTAGACATATTAACTTCTAAACACTCTCTCTCTCTACACCAGAATGCTGTCTTCCAACATCGACTAATTTTTCAGGCATGCAAATATATACCTCTTCCATTTCGTTTTTAGATCTGGCTGCAAAATGCTTTAAATGTATTTAGGACCTCATATAATTAATTATTTTAAAACGTACGATAAGAGGGAGCAGAGAGTACATTGTCTTTATGTCATTTACTGAGCCCTTTTCACAATACAGTTCTTTGACAGTACAGCGAACCTCTGCTAATTCGGGCTATTCAGCAAAAGGTTTCTACTGCCAACTTCCATATTGTTGTACCACAAGATGTCACATTGTTATAGGATGTTTCTTCTACAACAGCAAAGGGCAACACAAAAAGCTGCCCAACTATTACCAAACACTTGTAAAAATGTGTGTTCAAATCTTAAAGCAGTGCAGCAGAGACCATGCCTGTAGACCTCTGTGCAGCCCTTCCACAAGTGACGTTAATAACTGTTTAACTGTCTGCTTCTTCCCCTTAACTCTCTACATCCCTATCATATATGATGTCAACTGTAGACACATCTGCTCTTTCACCATAACCACACACTTTACCACTCTAGCTTTTTCCTTCCATTCTTCACCTAAGGTTAGCCCGGTCAATGTACCTTCTCATTTATGAGAGCTAATAAATAATACACACTAAGTACTCTTTCATGCCTTAGGTGTAAATTATGGCTGCAGTAATACTCGGGCATTAATGCTGCAGATGTTATTTGCAGGCAATTTGCTACAATGTGTGAAAAAAATGGGGACTACGAGTGTGCAAAGAACATTTGGACCAATCTGTACCCTATTTTGCAGAAGCAATCATTGACAGTGGTGCTGGTGGCAGGTGCCCATTATGAGTGTTTTTTTAACTTCACCTCTAAATAGGTTTACATGCTAAAACTAGTGCAAATATATTATGAATAGATTTTTACAATTTTCACCAAGGTCTTAATGACACCCATGTTTGTCCGTCCTTGTGATCCTTTGTCCATCCTAAACACTTCCTATGTTCCTCCAAACAAGCAATGAGGGCAGCAACCCAGGAGAAACTATCTGACATGGTGGATTTTGACAAGGTGCAGGTGCAACACGATTGGTGCAAAATAAACTACTGCAATGCTGCCGTCAAATGTGCTTAGGTAAATGTAACTGCTCTAACATAACTTAAGGAGTGTAAAACAGACAGAATCAATTCCATCACAATCGGAACAATGTCCGTAATTATGGAGTTATAGGATATCACTCATCTCGTACTTACACAAAATAAATCCAGTTAATAACCCCCCTGAGCATCAGTTCCATATTACTGACACGCCTGGTGGATGATCAACAGGTTTCATTCTAGTCAGAACTCGAAGCTCATTTTATGCCATCCTGCACTGCCATCACCGCCATCTCATTAGCGCTCTATGTCAAACTACCTTTGCGCGTTCACAAGGTAATTTGCACAAGGCAGCAAACCATTTTGCCTCCAGCAGGCTCTACGCCATTCTTACTTTCTCAAATGATTATCCAAATGGTGGCCTCGTAAATGCCTCATTCACAAACCCGTGTCTTCCGCTGAAAGCAATAATATACTTTAAAGGCACTCGTGACAATTTCCAGCTCTCCGATAAAGTGAATGAGTGCACTCACAGAATCATTTTCTTTTGAAAGATCCAAAATTACAGTAATAATGGTAATAGTATCACGCCGAATTAAAGCAGAAGTGCGACGCCGATACAGTAGCTGGCAAAAATGATTGTCTTTTTCTCTGAGCTACAGTCTATTTCTTATCTCCTCTTATTATGTATATTCTGATACTGTTCACGTCAAAATAGTCATCTCTTTAAAAAAAAATGCTGCATAGACTTTAGTTCTCTTCCAATTAAAGTTCTGCGCATTAATCGTATGTTTATTACCACACAGTACCTACCCGTTGACGCCCACACAAAGCTACCTCTGGCCTGAGAACACATCAATGCTTCTGAAAAGGATTATTTTAGTGCTAATTTTTTACAAACCTAGGGTTTGTCAGAGGGAGTAACCGATTCCTAAATCCTTGCCTATTATGGTAATCTGTGAGATTCCATGTAACAAAGCACACGTGTACAGGCTGTAACCCCTTTACTGATTCCTTTTTAAATCAATGTGTTGCACAGCCCATTGATGTCACACGGATGAAACCATTCGACACAGGTAGGTACTGACTGGTTTAAATTTGGTCAGTGCTGCCCCCAATTGAAAGAAAAGGAACAGTTGTTCTAATGCTTTGAGGGATAATTGGTGGTTTACTCTCAATACCACCTTCTCCCTAGCAGGGCAGAAACTCCACTGGATGCAATGGAATAAGCAGAATAGAAAGATGTTGGAGCTGCCTGCCCTGGCATTGAGCCATGTCCCCACCCCAAAATGCCCCAAAAGTCTTTCTGACTCCCTTGGAGGGCGGGAAGGGGAAGACTGAGGGGATTACTCTCAGTCTGCTCCCCAGGATAACTAGGGTTTTCAAATAAAGAAATATGGGGTGGGATGACGCTTCAAGGCATCAGGCTAAGCATTACATTACGGTCCCAACAGTCTTTCTGCTCACCGTGGGGGCAGATGTAGCGGATTTTCTCCCAAACTACACTCTAGGAGAAGCTAGGAGCAGTAAGCCCACTGTACACCGAGGAAAATTTAAAGAAGGGGTGAGGAGGCCCACCCAGACATAGGGTTGTGCACCACCCAATAATAAACCAACAGTATTCTGTTTCTCTAAGAGGCTGATTGAGAGGGTTACCCCCAATCTGCCCCCACACTCAGGGACAGGTCTATTAGATCCTGCAAGCAGGGAATCATATTGAACAGCCTCATATAAAATTACATAGTTAAGCTGTTTTCGATTTTTTTGTTTTAGATATTTGTGTGCTTAGTGTTTACAAATTGTTTTACTTCTTTACCCCTACGCTGCCAGGCCTTTTCCCCCTCAGGTGCCAAGCCTTTTTTGGCAGTTTGGGACAGTTCGCGTTAGGCCCTCATAACTTTTTGTCCACAAAAGCTACCAACACCAAATTTGTGTCCTTTTTTCCCGACATCCTAGGGATTCTAGAGGTACCCAGACTTTGTGGGTTCCACTGAAGGAGACCAAGAAATTAGCCAAAATACAGCGACATTTCGTTTTTTTCAATAAAATGGGAAAAAAGGGCTGCAGAAGAAGGCTTGTGGTTTTTTCCCTGAAAATGTTATCAAAAAGGGTTTGTGGTGCTAAAATCACCATCTTCCCAGCTTTCAGGAACAGGCAGACTTGAATCAGAAAACCCAATTTTCAACACATTTGTGGCATTTTACTGGGACATATCCCATTTTTACTATTTTTTGTGCTTGCAGCCTTCTTCCAGTTAGTGACAGAAATGCGTGTTAAACCAATGCTGGATCCCAGAAAGCTAAACATTTCTGAAAAGTAGACAACATTCTGAATTCAGCAAGGGGTAATTTGTGTAGATCCTACAAAGGTTTACTACAGAAAATAACACCTGAAATAAAAAAAATATAGAAATTGATGTGAAAAAAACCAGCCACTTTTCTCAATGTTTTACTCTGTAACTTTTCCTGCAATGTCAGATTTTTTAAAGCAATATACCTTTACGTCTGATGGACTCCTCTGGTTCCGAGGACATATACGGCTTGTGGGTTCATCAAGAACCCTGGGTACCCATAGCCAATAAATGAGCTGCACCTTGCAATGGGTTTTCATTCTATACCGGGTAAACAGCAATTTATTTGCTGAAATATAAAGAGTGAAAAATAGGTATCAAGAAAAGCTTTGTATTTCCAAAATGGGCACAAGATAAGGTGTTGAGAAGCAGTGGCTATTTGCACATCTCTGAATTCCGGGGTGCCCATACTAGTATATGAATTACAGGGCATTTCTCAAATAGACATCTTTTTTACACACTCTTACATTTGGCAGAAAAAAATGTAGAGAAAGACAAGAGGCAATAACACTTGCTTTGCTATTCTATGTTCCCTAAAGTCTTCCGATAAAAATGGTACCTCACTTGCATGGGTAGGCCTAATGCTCACGACAGGAAACGCAACATGGACACATCACATATTTACATTAAAATCTGACGTGTTTTTTGGAAAGTGCCTAGCTGTAGATTTTGGCCTCTAGCTCACCCCGCACCTAAGGAAACCTACCAAACCTGAGCATTTTTGAAAACTAGACACCTAGGAAAATCCAAGATGGGGTGACTTGTGGGGCTCTCACCAGGTTCTGTTAGCCAGAATCCTTTGAAAACCTCAAAATTTGGCCAAAAAAACACTTTTTCCTCTCATTTCGGTGACAGAAAGTTCTGGAATCTGAGAGGAGCCACACATTTCCTTTCACATCACGTTCCCTCAAGTCTCCTGATAAAAATGGTACCTCACTTGTGTGGGTAGGCCTAGCGCCCGCGACAGGAAATGCCCCAAAACACAACGTGGACACATCACATTTTCCCCAAAGAAAACAGAGCTGTTTTTTGCAAAGTGCCTAGCTGTGGATTTTGCCCTCTAGTTCAGCCGGCACCTACAGAAACCTACCAAAGCTGTGCATTTTTTAAAACTAGAGACCTACGGGAATCCAAGATGGGGTGACTTGTGGGGCTCTCACCAGATTTTGTTACCCAAAATCCTTTGCAAGTGTCAAGATTTGGCCAAAAAAACACCTTTTCCTCTCATTTCGGTGACAGAAAGTTCTGGAATCTGAGAGGAGCCACACATTTCCTTCCACCTAGCGTTCCCTCAAGTCTCCTGATAAAAATGATACCTCACTTGTGTGGGCAGGCCTAGCGCCCGCGACAGGAAGTGCCGCAAAACACAACCTGGATACATCACATTTTCCCAAAGAAAACAGAGCTGTTTTTTACAAAGTGCCTAGCTGTGGATTTTGGCCTCTGTCTCAGCTGTCATCTAGGGAAACCTACCAAAGCTGCACATTTTTTAAAACTAGACACCTGGGGGAATCCAAGATGGGGTGACTTGTGGGAATCTCACCAGGTTCTGTTACCTAGAATCCTTTGAAAACATCAACATTTGGCCAAAAAAACACTTTCCTCTAATTTCGGTGACAGAAAGTTCTGGAATCTGAGAGGAGCCACAAATCCCCCCCCCCACCAGTGTTCCCACACGTCTCCTGATAAAAATGGTACCTCACTTGAGTGGGTAGGCCTAGCGCCCGCGACAGGAAATGCCTCAAAACACAACGTGGACACATCACATTTTCCCCAAAGAAAACAGAGCTGTTTTTTGCAAAGTGCCTAGCTGTGGATTTTGGCCTCTAGCTCAGCCGGTACCCACAGAAACCTACCAAACCTGTGCATTTTTTTAAACTAGAGACCTAGGGGAATCCAAGATGGGGTGACTTGTGGGGCTCTCACCAGGTTGTGTTACCCCAAATCCTTTGCAAACGACAACATCTGGCCAAACAAAACACCTTTTCCCTCTCATTTCGGTGACAGAAAGTTCTGAAATCTGAGAGGAGGCACAAATTTCCTTCCACCCAGCGTTCCTCCAGGTCTCCCGATAAAAATGGTACCTCACTTGTGTTGGTCGACCTAGCGCCGGTGACAGGAAATGCCCCAAAACACAACGTGGACACATCACATTTTCCCAAAGAAAACAGCGCTGTTTTTTGCAAAGTGCCTAGCTGTGGATTTTGGCCTCTAGCTCAGCCAGCACCTAGTGTGGGTAGGCCTAGTGCCCGCAAAGGAAATGCCCCAAAACAATATCTGGACACATCAAAATTATCAAATTCAAAACTACCTGTTTTTGCAAGGGGGACACACCTGCGTTTTTGGTCCTGGGCTCAGCAGTCATCTAGGGAAACCTACCAAACACTGACATTTCTGAAAACTAGACACCCGAGGGAGTCCAGGGAGGTGTGACTTGCGTGGATCCACCAATGTTTTCTTGCCCAGAATCCTCAGCAAACCTCTAATTTAGCTAACAAAATCACATTTTCCCATATTTCTGTGTTGGATCACTGCACAGGGACAAATTTCCTACCACCCAACGTTCCCCTCAGTCTCCCGGTAAAAATGATGCCTCACTTGTGTACGGGGGCCAAGTGCCTGTGACAGAGAAGAGCCAAAAACATGTCAAATTTGAGGGGGAACCAAAGCGGGTCCAAAAGGGCAGTTTGAAAAAAACATTTTTAGGCTGACAAGTGCAGCAGAATTTTTATCGGTATAGATGAGACAATGCTGGGTGGTAGGAATTTTGTGGATTCCTGCAGATTCCAGAAGGTTCCATCACAAAAATGGGGGAAAAATGTGTGATTTCCAGCAAAGTTAGAGGTTTGCAGGGCATTGTGGGTAAGAAAATGGTGCGGGATGCATGTGAAGCACACCACCCAGGAATCAACCAGATGTTTAATTTTCAGATGTGTCTAGGTCTTCTGGATTTTTCTACATGGGAGCGTCCCTATGTCCAAAAAGTGCAGCCCTCACCATTCCAAGTGGGACGATTTTGAGAGTTAGCCTAGCTCTTATGGTCCAAATGTAAAACCAAAACCCAAAATAATCAAATGTCCTCTTGCTTGCCGTGGGATAAGATGTTTTAGTGTGCAGGGGGGAGCTGAAAGATTGTTACCCCTTCAGTTGGGGTGGGGGCATAAACAGCCCCATACTGGTTGATAGCCACCACCCCACTATTTTGTTTTTTTTTATTCCCTGGCATCTAGTAGACTTTCTGCCGCTCCCCCCCCCCCCAGGTGTGGATCAGGGGTAATTGCCCAATCTGCCCACTGGTGCAGAACAACTTTGGCCAGATTTATTTTGAAAAAAAAAATCTTCCCTGGTCTCTGGTGGGCTTTCTGCCCACCCCTTGGGGGCAGATATGGCCAACAGTAATGTGCCCCCATAAGGAGCGACCCTTGCCCAAGGGGCTCCCCCCAAACAAAACACACACATGCACACACACCAATCCCTGGTGTCTAGTGGTTTCTGCCCGCTTGGGGGCAGGCTGACCTAACAAAAAAAGGCCGATCTCCCCTAAGGGAGGCAGAAATGGCCTAAATACAATTTGCCCCGCAGGGGAGCGACCCTTGACTAAGGGTTCGCTACCCATACATAAAAACATAAAGTAAACTAAAAAAAATATATATCCCTGGTGTCTAGATGTTTCTGCCCCCCCCCGAGGCAGATCGGCTGAATTTTAGGAGGCCGATGTGCCCCGGGGGGGGGCAGAATAGGCCTAAAAATAATTTGGCTCCCCGGGGAGCGACCCTTGCCTAAGGGGTCGCTCCCTGCATATAAAAAAGAAAATAATGCAAAAAAAATTTTGCCCTGGTGTCTAGGGGAGTTTCTGCCCCCCCCCCCCGGGCCTGAAATGGCCTAAATTATTCTGATTATTTTGCCCTCCCCCACTCCGGGGAGCGGCCCTTGCCCAAGGGGCTGCTCCCCTTATGCGCAAGTATTTTAAAAAAAAGAAAATTCCCTGGTGTATAGTGGTTACTGCCCCCCCCTGTGGGCAGATAGGCCTAAATATATTAGGCCAAACTGCCCCCCCGGGGGGGGCACAAATGGCCTCAAAATAATTTGCCTACCCGGGGAGCAACCTTTGCCTAAGGGGTCACTCCCCACATATTAAAAACTCAAAACAAAAAAAATTAGCCCTGGTGTCTAGGGGGTTTCTGCCCCCTGGGGGCAGATGTGCCTAATTATATTAGGCTGATTTGCCCCCAGGGTGGGTCAAAAATGGCCTAGAAATATTGTGCTCCCCCTGGGTAGCGGCCCTTGCCTGAGGGGCCGCTCCCCTGTGTAAGTATAAAAAAAAAAAAGAAAATTCCCTGGTGTCTAGTGGTTTCTGCCCAGGGGGAAACAGAAATTGCCTAAAGAAAATGTGCCCCCCCACCCCCCCGGGGAGCGACCCATGCCTAAGGGGTCACTCCCCACAGATAAAAAACAAAAAATAAACAAAAAACAATATCCCCGGTGTCTAGGGTTTTCTGACCCCCCCCGGGGAGCAGATCGGCCTAATAATATTAATTAATAATGTTAGGCCGATCTGCCCCCAGGGGTGGGGGGGAGGGGGGCAGAAATGGGCTAAAAATAATTTGGCCCCCTTGGGAGTGGCCCTCGCTCCCCTCATGACAATTACCCAAAAAAAAAAAAAAATCCCCGGTGCATAGTAGGCATTTCTGTTGCCCGATTGCATTGTGATCGGGCAGCAGAAATGCTGAGAGACATGAAAGGAGAGGAAAGGCATTTCCTCTCCTTTCATGCCTTTCTCTGCCCCTCCAGTGATCAGAAGAGAAATGCTAAAGCATTTCTCTTCAATCGAGGGGGCACGCTTCTGATGAGGTCAGCGCGCAATCACGCGCTGACGTCATCAGATGCCACGGAGGGGGCAGGGCGGAAGAGGAAGTGATTCCCCTTCCATCCCTGCAGTGGGGGTGCTGAGGGAAGGCTCATGGGTGGAGCGGAGCCGGTACCAAGACGTAACGGTTACGTCCTTGGTTGCGAAGGGGTTAAAAGAAAAATGTGGGCAGGACTTAAGCAAAGCAATAAGGCTGATCAATAGCAGCAGCTGTAACTGAACAACCTGTTTTATTTCCGTATGAATTGTGCATTTTAGCACTGGATATCCATTCAATGGAATGCCTGTTTTTGATTCTGTAATTTACCTATGGTGGCCCATCATCAGTCCTATATGTATCAAAAGGACAAAAGAAATATGGCGATAGGGCTGGGGCTTCTTTGGATCATGTAATGTTGTCAATGTTGATGGATTTTATTCATTTGACAACGGTTCAATACCTTTAAGATTTTGATGTCAGTGGACAGCTTAAAGTCACTAACAGTAGTCCCTCTAAAAGACAACCATTAATGATGGCCAAGAGAAAATCCCAGAATCATGTAACTGCTACATCTATAAAACTAATCTGCAAGATATTGGTATGTTACAGGATATGGCTGAAAGCAACCCGAGATATCATATTTGAGAAACCACATTCATAGGCTTCTATTTTCCAAATCATTAGCAGCTTTTTTTTTTTTGCACTTGGCATGTCCTTCCTTTCGGAGAGTAATGAAATTTTCAGCAGCACAAAGTCCATATCTTTTCCGGATTATTTGAGAGAAATATTCTGGGACTACCATGAAAAGGTACGTACAGGGCAATCAAATGACGCTTTGAAGTTATTCTGAATGAGCTAATCCCAGGACAGACGCTACTTGACAAAGTTTAATAGTGGAAATGACATGCACTCATAAGTCTTATAAGAAAAGAAGAACATTTTATGGTGCTTAACGTTTTAATGTAATAGACTTCGCCACAATCCCACGCCGAGGTTACTTTGATAAAGAATGTACTTTTAGTCAGAAAAATGTATCCAGAGGACAACTCGACCGAACTAGGGGTTAATACTTCCTACAGAAAGGCAACTGGGGTCACAATTCTTGCATATAGTTAGGAGTCTGTCCGACAAGCTGCTTTTTTCCCGGATTCACTGGGAGAATGTCGTTTTAAATCAAGAAATGATTACTGTTCGATTCTTTTTAATTTATTTGAGCAATACATTAATGAATAGCCAGCCATAACATTAAACAATCTGACATTAAAAAATGCCTCTTCTTCTCACTAAGGTCAGTGGCAGCTGTCACAGAAATCTAGAAAAGTCCTTAATGTGGCGTGCAGTGGTCTGCAAATTAAGTAAACGGTGAAGAAGGAGAAATATATAGAAAAGATAGGTAAAAAGTAAAATATAGTCTATGATGCACATGTTTTACACCTAAATATTTTTGCAGATTGAAGGTTTTAGGGATTTGCATAGTTTACCCAACCTATGCATGCATAAATTGGGTAAGGCCTACTTTAGGCATGTATCCTATTTATCTACATCTTTCACTTAAGATTTTATACCTCGTTATATGCATGCGAGACTCCATGAAACAGGTTATCCTAGTCTTATGCAATGCTCATTTACTTATTTCGATGTTGTATATAGCACTAAACATTACCTAGGCCACTTCTGTGTGCTTAAGTGGCAAAGTCAGATTTTAAGGCACCATAATCCTGAGTGAAGATCGGCGCAGATTAACCAAACTGCCTCCACCTGGACATTCAATTACAAGGAATGTAAATGAAAGCAAAGGTAAATTAATTTGATCCCGGTGTAGATTTAGTCCTGGCTGCTCTGGGTTTCAGGAGGGCAGGGATAGTTAGATAAAAAAAATGTTTATATATACCTGTGCGGTAAGGGGCAGGGCCATTTTGCACAAAGAGAAGCACTAATGCAAACAGGCACAAATCGCACTGTGATTTTGACTACCATCAGTGGGGAATTCCAGCAGGCAAGTCCCACCATTCACCACAGGAGTTTGCACAATTGGAATGTCATTCCTGGCTGGCCACAGGTCAACCTACTTCCGGGTTGGAGCTACAAACCCTTCGCATAATGAGTGCCAAAATGCCTAATGAACACAAACAAGCTTGATCAGCACCACATGTATGTTATGGATAAGTAGTTACAGAAAGATGTGGAGGTGTGTTAATAATGCAACTGTGTGCTGTGTTCCATTGTACTTCACTGTTACAGGATGATGACCAGTACGGGGCAATTAGTACTGCTACAAATGGTCATGAGTAAATATTTAACCAAAACAATTCATCACTATGCAGGTGAGGTAAACAACAATAAGCAGAAATAATTGCTACAATGTCAACATTACAAGAAAATGAAGAAAACAACAGAGGCTCGCAGAAGGATGCAGGTTCTTATACTGACAGTGTTGTACAAATTAAATATGAGAAGAAGAATCATCCTTAGGTGGGAAAAGTGTCTCAACAAATATTTGCAAGTCAGCCAGTAATGACACAAAGCAAGATACGACTGGGCCTCTCATTTAGCGATATTGAGAACTCACCATTCTCCCTGCCTAAAGGACCCTCTTTGATGGGAAATGGCTGGGCTCTTGGGCAATATGTGCTACCTAAAAAGCCTACATGGCAGAAGGATTTCCAGTAGTTTCCCAGACCCCAAGAATATAGAGATTCAGACCTGAAAGACTGTCACAATGTGGTTAGGATGGCAGCATGTGGTGTTCAATAAAGAAACCCCACTACGGGACATTTATATCCTGTCGAGATCTGAGTAATCTAAAGTGCTTTAGTTAATGGGATATGTCTGGGATCTTGGAGGTACTGGATGTGAGCGGTAGATTGCATGAAAATGCTTGATGATCTGAGTGATGACTTTACCTTGAAACCTCACGTCTTAGACACGTTCAACTGAAACACACGTGGAGTAAATACTGAGACAATTTGCAAAATATCCAGGACTGCCCTCCCCCGAGGATATTGTCATAATTACTAGCCAGAAAAGCCATCTCCGTTGTATATAGAGTCTGGTCAATAATACCCTTCGACTCTTTGGGTACACGGAAAGGATGCTAGGATTAGGAATTGTGTTAACTCTTGACGCAGTAGGGAGACATGTGGACAATCCAGGGATGTGGCCATTCATTCAGTGTTTATATTGGTACAGTTTAAAATCTTAATCGTATCTGTTACAAGTATATACAACTTGGAGAGTTTGTGAGTCTTCGATGTGGCATCTTTGAGTGTCTGGGAACAAAAGTCTTATTCTTTCAACCTATGTGGCAAAGACCCACGAAAAAAGTCTTCTGGGAAAAAAATACAGACCATCTGTATGCAGTCCTTGAAGGCTGCAACCAGCAAAATGCAAACTCAGTGCTACAGGGAGTCTGTAATGACTATCCCCCAGTCCAGATATACGAAATTCATCTGGTTGGTAGTGGTGAGGCAGTACATAGCTAAACAGTGGGACAACAAGTCAGAGTCCTGGTTTTCTAATTTGACTGCTGCACGGGATAAAGATGGCTGTTAAGCTAGTCGACCTAGCCCCCATAACCATGTTAAGGTATGGAGATGTTGGATGAATGCCATTAGCTAAAGTGAGTGCCATTTTGTTTGATATTGTACATGCAGATGGTCTGATCTGATTTCTTGGCCTTCAGATAGCTGGAGGTTGTTCTTAATGTTAACTAGAGAAGAGTCTGTAGAATATTTCATGCAAGACATCTGTGTTCAGCCACACCAAGGATGTGTAGTCTCTGGTCCACGCTGAGTGAATTTGCTACACTTTGGAGGAATTGATCTGTTAGACCTGTCAGCCTTAGGGTTGTCTTCTCCCAAACATTTTGCCTGCTCCCTTCCTATTTTTGCTGAACCCTGTGCACTTTGCCACTGCTAACAAGTGCTACAGTGCTTGTGCCCACTCCCTCAAACATGGTAACACTGGCTTACACCCGCTCTGCATACCTGATTTACTTTTAAGTCCATAGTAAAGTGGGATACCATATAACATGGGCTGGTAAAGTAAAGGCTACTAAGTGGTCCTGCAGTGTTTACTGTGCCACAAAACGTGGGCCTGCAGTTCTTATTGTGCCACAAAACAGGTCTCAGGCCTACCTTTGCAGCCTCTATGCAGTTTTAAATAACACCTTTGCCAAGCCTAACACTTGTATTTAAAAAGATTTGACCTGTACTTTTAAGCTTTACATGTCCTGGTATTGAAAAACTCCTAAATTCGTTTTTCACTAAGGTGAGGCCATTCTCTCTCCTATGGAAACATTGGGTTACTGTAATCCCTTTAATTAGAGATAACTTTTTTTGAGCAGGTATGAATGTCATGGTGGAATTGTAATTCAAAATCCTCTTTAATGGTAACATTTGATTTAAAGTCACAATTCTCAAAATGCCACTTTTAGACAGTTGACATTTTCTTGTCCTAACCATTTGGTCCCTGCAACCTTTCTCCTAGGTCACATGACTTGGCAGCTGGCCTTTGTGTATTACTCCCAGGCAGCTACACAATAGAGACCCTGGGTGTTGGCAGGATGGGTGATCCAAGGCAGTATTGGGGGGCAGGCAGAGCTGTGCACAGCCCCACGTGCACTTTAAAGACTCTGCTCCAGCTCACACAAAGAGAACTTCACACTAGCCTATTGTGCCTTAAGACAGACTGGGACCAGGACAAGAAACAGAAAATTCCAAACACTTGCATAGGGGGAAAGCTCTAGACGTTTCTTCCACTTCAAAGGGGGCACCATCTCTTCAGTACATTCCTGGACCTGTGAATACTACAGAAGAAGGATTGCAATGCTGCCTGAGGCCTGCCCTGCTGCCTGAGAAGGAAGAATGGATCTGCACCCTTCATCCCAGGGTACCTGAGTGACTCCAAATGCTAGTTAGCTGGCCTCCCCTTCTGAGCTCTATGGACACAACAAGCTACAGCAGTTTCCTGCAACTGCCCTGCTGACTTGCTGCACTGGATCTGCAACTGCACCTGCCTGCACCCTGCTAGACTTTTCTGCAGTGATCTCTTGATCCCCAGGAATCTGGACCCTTAGTGTGGCATCAGCCTAGCTCCTCCTTGAATAAAAGGAGAAAGCCTAAGGCTCTGGGCTCTTCATGACCATGAATGGGCCCATTTGCACCAAGATCTTACTGACTGCGCCAACCACAAACGTAAAGCTCTAGAGAACCCGACTCTCCGCGCTACAGTGACCACCAGCGATGACCAGCAACTGAGATCTCCACTTTATGCTACGAAATTGACAGTGTTCAGTGATCACAAAGACCGCATGCTATGCCCGAACGTATCGTCACATTACAGAGACAACCATTTGCAAAGCCTGGCATGCTCTTTGCGCTACAACGATGACCATCCGCGATGCTCTTCCTGCTCCTCGTGGCCTTCTCCACGTCTCTTCCTACTAGACTCTGGAAGGTATCTTGTTCAGCAGAAATAACCTGGTTCCCCTGCATCCAGCACCATCAGCCTAAACCTGTGACATTCACCCTGTCTCACACAACCAGGTAACCACGAGTAGCACTTAGTGCTTTTAAGCACTATACTTCCAATCTTTGAAATTGCATATATCCAGTTCTACAGATTAGATTTTTGTTGATTTAGTGTCAAATAATTTATGCAACTTTACTCTATATTTCTAAATTGGTGTTGGATTTTTCTTGTGCTGTATTTTTACTTTATTACTTTTGAGTACTGCATAAATATGGTACACACTGACTGCTTTTGTGCCAAGGTACCACAGGGTTAAGTACAAGTTAATGTAGTGACTTAACTGGTTCACCCTTACAAGTATTGTGGCTGTTGCTTGAAAAGGGCTCACAACCCCCTCAACCAACAACCCAATTTCTCACACAGTCAAATTAAATGAGATAAGGCTATGTGTGTCGACCACCCCTCTGGTGATGAGGTAGGAAACCTAATGAAACTTACTGCTTCTAGTAGCTCGAATAAACACTCTTTCACACTCAAAATACAAATGGGCAGTCTTTAAATAACTCAGTCAATCCCTTTTAGAGAATTTGGTATATGTGAAATCTGGCTTGGGGTGACATCTAACTCTTACCTGAGCATTGCCATCTATTTAGGCTTTAGGAACCTTAGATAAATCTGGAGGTGTAATGGTGATGTCTTTCATGGAAGATAACAGAATAAGCTTTAAAAAATGAACTCCAACATACTGGTCTGTAGCTAGTGCACTAAGGCCATCCCACCCTTAACTTCCATCTTATCTTACTACCCTCCTTGTCCAGAAACTGTCCTTTTAGAAAGGTTTCTGGAGCCATGTGAATTGGCATTTTTCAATCTCTGTTTGCTTACCCACAGAGCTTCCACAAGACTGACCCAGCCTTTCACTCCTGTCTTGTGGACCCTCATCAACGAGCTCGACCATTACGATCAAATTCTTCCTCCTTTCTGTGCATAACCTAGTTTAAGCAGACACACTGCTGGGGGAGAACTTTCAGTGTGCTGGGTGCTACACTCTGCATTGCTCTCCCTCAAATCTGGCATGGAATTTCCAATTTTAGTACCTTCAAGTTTTCTGTTAAAGCTTACTTATTTACAGTGTACCCCGAGCTGATCGGTTGCAGGTATGGTGTTTTGTACTTAGTTTCTCCGTCCCTCCCAGTGATCCTTCTTCTTATGCCTTTTGTTTATATTCCCACTACCAAGATGCTGCACTAAACGTGAGATTATTAAATAATAATATTAAAAAAATAATGACTTTTATTGGAGATGCAATAAAGAGCTATTCTTTTGTACACAGTGAATACATGTGATGTTTATATATACTGCTCAGAAAGAAAAAACTAACAGAGTGTATGTAAGTCTACACATAAAAAAAACATAAAAAAACACTGAAACACTCAAAAATCTGCTGCTTAAAAGTGTAGTGTGATTCACACTTAACTCCATTACGCAGGTGTAGCACATGCTCTTACATCTGTGCCAGAATTATTGCGAAGGATACAAAAGTTGAAAGGACGTGTAAGAATGCTGCTTAGAATAACTAAATAGAGATTACATAATAACATCAATTAAAAGTGATCAGAAAGTTGAGCAATCAGATGAGAACACGATCAATGGTTTTATTGTCAGATACTTACAGAGCTTTAGTATATACCAGAGAGCAAACCCATATTATCCAGAGAGCAGATACTTTTGCAACCCCCAAAAGCTACATTTTTAGCAGAGGGCAATATAGTTATTGACAAAACTGTCCGCAAAGTGGGTCTAGCTATTAAATCGCTCATGCTTGAAAAAGGTTCTAGGCATGTCTGTATTTTGAATGTTTTTTTTTTTTAAGCTTCATGGGTAGGTGTGAATCTATTTTGCAACATGCATTTTAAGAAAGAAGCACTTCTATAATCCTGAATTTAGAGCAAGGTACAACTCCTGCTCAGGTGACTAGCCTCTCATCTTATTAAACACAAAAAATAATGGCTCATTTAAGATAAAGCCATAGAAAACAAAAATATTGTGGGAGGGAAAAACCCAGAGACAATGTAAGATAGGAAATGTTAATCCGGTAGTAGGTAAAGGATGATCACTTATGTAGATAACATATTTTATTGGTGGGTTAATTTTCATATAGATTTCTGGTGGCTGCGTAAATACAGAGATAACCTGAAGTACCTATGTCTAGAAATATTTTTAGAAGGAATTTGAAAACTTGAATCTTCAAAGGGAATACAATAGGGTAAAATATTGTGGCACACCAAACGTGTTTCACATATCATTGACTTAAATACGGATGTTTACGTATGAAAGGCATTTATGAATAAAGCAGTCTTAATCTGAACTGATGGTAGAAATCAGCACAGCCAAAATATTACTGTTCCCAAGTTCTGAATAGTTTGATTGAAAAATATTATAGGAATGATTTCTCCAGCTTGCATGGGTTGCTCAAAGTTGTACTGTGAGGTGGAAATGACAAACGTGTTTATCTATAAAGAGACTGCAACAACAGTGCAAAGCAATAAAAACATTTTGTGGGCAGACACAAAATCGTCTAAATAAAAGAGATGCAGCCGTTTTCCAGCGTTTCTGTGACAAATATTATAGCAAAGAAAAAGTCCAACAATCATTTTAGTAAACTTTCATAGTTTTCTAATGAGGAAAACAAGCTTTTCGGTTTTTTTAAACCATTTTTTTTTGTTCTCTGGTTTTTATGACATCAGCAACTGTACTCAAGATCTACTTGCACCCATTAGTGTTCACATGACTAAATCAATAAAGCAGCATTAGAGTATAATATTTCTTAAACTCTTAACATGTGGTAATACACTGGTCGAAGCCTACCAGAGAGCGGAGCTGTCTGGTTTGCTTATGACTTTTGTGGCCATTCTGAAAGCTTCCCAGGGAATGCATTCAGTTCATTGCTGATTACAGGTTTGTGGTCTGTAACTCACATTTTTCTGGCTTTCTATTTGCTGGCTTTATTTTGTTCTAGGCTAACCAGCTTCAGTTTGTTCCTCTAGTAGTCCAAACAATGTTCACTGTATTCTTCCACAAACATGCTTTCTGTAAACAGGCCTTTAAATCGTGTTCGTATCTTGTCACATTTGCTGTGCATTCAAAGACAGAGGTCAAATATCAGCAGGCTGGGTCTTCTGAGGGAGCTTGATCACTTTTCCTTCATTGACTTCAAAGTGAGGGAATATATGTGACAATCCTGCTGAGAATCCATGTGGGAGAAGAGGATGTATGATGTTTTTTTTTCTAGCACACAGCAGAGCAAATCAGCTGTGCTGATGTTTCAGAATATATAATAATTAGTTCAAATGAAGCACATTATTTGGTAATTCCGAAGTGTGGTCGAAACAGATATTTGAATTCAACCAAAACACATCAATAAACTAGGTGATGACATTTGCACACATTATCATTTGTGTGTGGTAAAACTGTAATTCGGTGCAAATATACTGGTCATTTCAATTAAAAATGTGTTTTCTGTAATGGTAGTGGAGTACCACATCATGCATACTCCACACTACCCACCCTATGCCAGCCCACTATATTCTACAACACTCTATTCCACTCTACAACATGCCACTCCACTCCACGCCACTACCTCCATGACACAACATGCCACTCCACTCTCCACCCCTCCACTCTACACCACTTACCCAACTCCACTCCAATCTACCCCCCTCCATTCCAATCTATTCCACTCCAATCTCTCCCACTTCACTTCGCTCCAATCTACTCCATTTCAATCAACCTCACTCCACTAAATCTACCCACCCCCCTCCAATCTACTGACACAAATCTACCACACTTCATTCTACCCCACTTCAATCTATCCTACTATACCCCAATCTCCCCTATTTCACCCCAATCTGCCCCAATATGCTCCAATACGATCCAATCTACCCCATTCCACTCAACCCCACTCCAAGCTACTCAACTTCACTACAATCTAACTCAATATACTCCACTCCATCCCAATCACCTCACTCCACTCCAGTCTACTCCATCTCACTCCAATCTTTTTTGTTTGAGACAGTCCAGCTTCAGTTCGTCCCTCGAGTAGTCCAAACATTGTTCACTGTATTCTTCCACAAACTTGCTTTCTGCAAACAGGCCTTTAAATCTTGTTCTTATCTTGTCACATTTACTGTCCATTCACATTCAAATGTCAGCAGGCGTTATCTTCCAAGGGAGCTTGGTGTTCACTTTCCTTTCTCTGACTTCAAAGTGAGGGAATATATGTGACAATCCTGCTGAGTATACATTGTCTGTAAAGGCAGTGGGGTACCACACAGTGCATACTCCACACTACCCACTCTATACTAGCCCAATACATTCTACAACAGTAGTTCCCAACCTGTGTCCGGGGACCCCTGGGGGTCCGCAAAGCCTCCTCAGGGGGTCCGCGACTGCCTAGAAAATTAAATAACATTAACATATTAGGTCCTCAGCTTTCAAGGAGGGGGTCCCTGTTTTCCAATAATGATTCAGTCAGGGTCCCCAGGTTCCAGAAATGAAAAAGTTGGGGTCCACAGAAGTCAAAAGTTTGGGAACCACTGTTCTACAACACTCTACAACATGCCACTCCACTCCACTCCACGCCACTCACCCCATGACACAACATGCCACTCCACTCCACACCCCTCCACTCCAAACCACTTACCCCACTCCATTCCAATCTACCTCACTCCATTCCAATCTATTCCACTCCCATCTATCCCACTTTACTTCGCTCCAATCTACTCCACTTCAATCCCCCTCACTCTACCAAATCTACCCCACCCCAATCTCCCCAACTCCACTCTACTCCATCCCACTCCAATTTCCCCCACTCTACTCAATTTAACTCAACGAACCCCACCCAGTCTACCCCACCCGACTCAAACCTACCACACTCCACCACAACCTACTCCACTCTGCTCCAATATATATTAGTTTACCCCGCTCCACTACAATCCACTCCACTACACTCCGATCTACCTGACTCCACTCAAATCTACCCCAACCACCCCACTGCAACCTACCTCTATCTACTCCACTCCAATCTACTCCACTCAACTCCAATCTACCACAATGTACCCCACTCCACTCTAATCTACCCCACTCGACCAACCTCCAATCCACTGAATCTACACCACACCAATCTACCCCACTTCACTGTGCCACACTCCACTCTACCCAAATCTACCCACTCCACTCCAATCTAACCCACTCCACTCTACCGCATCTCACCCCAAAGAACCCCCTCCCAATTTCCCCCTCCAAGCCTACTCAAGTCTACCCCTATGTACTCCACTCCAATCCCACCTACTCCACCCCACCCAACTCCAATCTGGCCTATCCCACTCTACCCAGCTCCCAATTCACCCCACTCCACACTACCCTGTTCAACTCCAATCTACCCCACTCCACTCCAAACTACCCCACTCCAACCACCCTACTATAATCTACCCAGTGGTGGCTGCTAACAGTTGTACGTGGGGGAGCAGAGGGCGGTGAGATGGAGGGAGTAGGGGGTAAATAAAATAGAATTTTACTTACTTGCAGGCCACCATCTGTGTCCAGCCCCAATCCCACAGGGCTGGTGCACATTGTCTGTAAATGACAGTGCACTAAAACATCATGCTTTACTAATACATTTATTAAAAGTGAGTTTTCAAACATGAACTGGGAAATCCCCCTGCCCTGATGACAATTCTATTAGTCAACTAAGGGGCAAGCCAGGGGTCATGTATAACTCATTTGTTGACTTGATTCTTATTATACATGGAGCAACCATTTAGTCTAGGAGATCAAAAATGTGTTTTCTACAGCAGAAATGGTAAATTTGCGTATTTGAAGGTGCTCTCATATGTGATAATGAAGGAATAGGCAGCCCCATGAACCAAAATATTTGCATAGCATCACACAATTTGAGACCAGTTTACAGGTCAAGTACATTATGGTTAGGTCAAGTAGATTCTTCAAGTTACTAGATCTGAAGGTCTAGTAACATTTTTATAATTTTTGGGGCCTGATCTACCACTCTCCAATCCATCCAATCCAGTCAATCCCCCCACTCCACTCTTCCCACATTTACTCATTTCCAACCCCACTCAAATCTACCCCACTCCCCCACACTCAAATCCAGCCCAATCCATCGCACTCCACTCTTCCCCAATCTAGTCAACTCCACTCTACCCCAGTACATCCCATTCCACTCCGATCTACCCCACTCCAATGTATCCCAATCTACCATACTCCACTCCAATCGACCCTACTCCAACCCAATCTATCCTAATTCAATCTACCCCTCTCCACCACCCCAATTTACCCCCTCCAATCTACTCTAGTCTACTGCACTTCAATACACCTCAATCTACTCCTCTGCACCAGTTTACCCCAACCCACCCCCATCTACACTACCCAATCCCAATCTACCCCACATCACTCCAATCTACCCCAATCTACCACACTTTGAACTACCCCAATCTACCCCCACTTCATTCCAATCTGCCCTACTATAATCCACCCAATTTACCCCACTCCAATTTACCCCACTCCACTTCAATCTACCCCAATCCACTACACTCTACTCCAGTCTGCCGCGATACCCTACTCTACCTTAATCTATCCCTCACCCCAATCAAACCCAAATTTAATCTATCCAAGTACGGCCTACCCAACTCACCCATTCCAATCTACACCAATCTACCCCAATCCACACCCACTATACAGTACCCCACTCTACCCCCGCTTTACTCTACCCCAATCTGTCCCACCCCACTCCAAGCCACAAACATTTAGCCATGCTGAACAGCAGCCACACTAGTGTACAACATGGCTAAAACACATTGCCAAAGACAATAGCTTTCACATAGGTGGGACCTATTGGCTTTGGCAATGCTTGTTTTATATTGTGTGGCTAGTAGAGCAGAGTCTTTAGTTGATATACTACAAAGCGGGACATCTGTCTTCTCGGGGTGGCTTTTAACTCTGGAAAAATTGTTTTCATTAGCACACAATTCAAAGCACATACATGCAGGTGGATTTACTGAGGTAACCTTTTGAAATGCCTCTTACGAAAATGATAGACATCTCAAGGATGTGTGTGCAAAATCAAAGCATAAATCAATTCAGTAAAAAGTCCCAACAAATTTCTAAAAACTTTCGGCTCAAATCAAAGTAGGCTAATCTCTTTCAGAGATACAGGAGAAATACATCTATGAAGCACCATAAAAGGGAACAGAAGGAGGTTTCCAGATGGAAGTAGGGAACAGTTGAAAAGGTGAGAAGATCAATACAGGTTGAGTGCTGTAAATGAAGCAATATGTTCTATATTCTTTCAAATATGTGATTAATCAAGATAGAAAAAACTAAGTATAAGATTCGGAGACTGGGTATTTGGAAAGTTACTTAAGTAGTGACAGTTTTGGCAAAATATATCAATAAGTGGAAAATTATATAAAGTAAGTGGTTTAACATGGCATAGTTATGAAATATAAAAGTGATTCCTGAGTATGCAAATGGTTAAATATGAATCTGGTGTTTTGAATAAAGCCTAAGTTAATGGAAATGAGCTTTTTCTATGGTTAAAAATGGTCTATATATGGGATATAGTTCAAGTAGGAAGAATCATAAGAGCTATTGCAATATGACAGAAAAAAAGACAGTTATGGAGGTGCAGCCACACTCGAAAGATGGGTGGGTTACAACAGGAGTCAGAGGAAGCAGAATAGACAGTCTACTAAACAAGTATAACCTTCCCAGGACCAACATTTGGAAACATTTGTCAGAGACATCAACCCAAGGTTGAAACGCCAACAAACTGCGGAAAATGCTAAGTGCAAACCTTCCAGAATCAACAGAAGTGTTTCCACAGTATTTTGTTTGCAAAGAAAAACACGTCACAGAGAGGAAGGACTAAATACATTGCGAACCTTCGGTAGAGTCTTGACTCACAATAAGAAAATATGTGTCAATTAATATTTATGCTTTATTTAACAAAACATCATAATAAGGAATATCTTTGAACACTAAAAGGGGAAACACCACTACATATGTCTATGGATATTTATACAGATAAAAGACCAATATCATTCAGTCTAACTTGAATGTGTTTACCACTGCTCTGCTACACATTCAAGCCACCAGCATGTAAGCCTAGGCATACCCAATTTCTGATCCTATTGTAGATAATAATACAATTGCATACATTAAGTATATAACAGGATAATGTAGAATGGGTCAATTTCTAGTGCAGTGGTTCCCACACATTTTTGAACCACAACCCAATTTTTTAGAATGACAAACTTTAGCGACCCACCTAGCTACAATGGAGAGAGCTAGACAAATTTCTTAATGTAACTGAAATATCGTGCGGTAGAGCACGGTCATTTACCAACAGATTTTCCATTGAAGTGGCTGTTAAATTTCCACAAACATACAGTTGTACAGATATAACCTTATTGCAAACAAATGATAACCTGTGGGACTGGGATTTCAGTGAGTATAATTTATGTACCACCAAGTCACGTGTTTTTATTTGTTTTCATCCTAATAAAATCTTTGTTTCCATCACACTTCAGAACTACAAAAAGAATGTGCTTCATTTTTGTTTTCCGAATTGCTGAATGTGTACAGTTCATTTAGAGGTATTGGCGTTTTGTTGTGTGTTACAACAAATGACATACTAAAGCCTTTCCTTTTACACATCTGTACCACCAGCAAGATGATCGCATAATTCCCTTAACTTTTCTTTCCCTGACTGCAGTGAGAAGATTTTGTAAACACCAATCTCCTTGTTAAAAAAGCAGCAATTTGTCAGAAGGCATAGTCTGACATTTGATCCCAGTCTTTGAAGGGCAACCAATCAGTAAGGTAACTACAGAATGTTTATGCATGTATACATCTTTATGTATTGCTTGGAATTTCGTGACCCACCAAAAATCTCTCTGACCAAACCACAGTTGGTGAAACCTCTTAAATTGTTATGGGTGTGATCTTGTGTTGTATATTTATTTCAGCGTTTGTAGTTGTACTAGTTTATCAAGTTGACCTCCCACTTTATGTCCCCCTGTGCACCAAATGAGTTTTTATGAAATTATGAGTCTTCAACTCCTATAAGAACTGTTGGTGGAGGAGTACAAAACTTGGAAGAGCTCATCTATGCCTGATCAAAATTATTTTTGTTCTGTATTTACCACAAGTTGCAATTTACAATTACATTGATCGGAATGCATTTACATTTTGTAGTGTGTTTTGTTTGCACAATATCCATAGTAAAATCTCTGAAAGAGTCTGAAAGTAAGCTTGTTAAAACCACACCATCTTACACAATCAGTTGTCACCGAGACATTTCACTGAAGAACACTCAATGGCATTTTGATGAGGAGGGATTTTCATGCAGCAGACTTTATGAAATGCTGCAGTGATCTGATGACAGAACATCATACAGGCTAAACTTGCAATGTGTACATAGCACAGCTTCAGATCTTTCAGAGTTTAGTCTTGGATACTTTACACTTCTCTCCATAGAATTCCTCAAATGCCCCATCAAAACAGTTAGATAAGGAATGGGTGTAACAGGGTTTGGATTGGTTCAGAAGCGGCTGCCTCTATAATTAATTAATTCAGCAATAGTTAAGTTGGCTGCAATTATAGTGTGCGTTAATTGTTCCTGGTCATTTCATTTGGGTCTCCCTGGACAGCTTTAGCAGTTTGGAGAGATCTCAAGTTGGCACACAACACACTTTATAAATCTACACTCACTCATACTAGACATGGGGCTGCATATTATTGTACTGAAACATACAGAAAAGGGATGCCAACATCAGCCTCATGGAGCACCATTGGAAAATTGAAACACTGAAAGGGGACCGCCAATTACAATCTACAATATGGCATTTCAGCACATAACCATGGAAAACATTCATGCTGGCCTGGAAGTACATGCAACAAATACCACTTTAAATATGTTTGAGTTGCCTGGTATATCACTGTATACAGATGATATGCTCCTATACCTCCGAGGTGCAAACAGTGAGGTTGTATTGAGTGTGTAATTCAGAAAGGGTTTAGGACTCTACACTAATTGGGAAAACTCATGCGTGTTGCTGGTAAACCGCAACCTCTCAAGTCCGGTGCAGAAGGTGACTGGACGTAGGATCAAATAGGAGCCTGTGCTGGTAGAATATCTAGGTGTCAAGATTTACCATGAAGAAAATACATTAAGGAAGGGAACCTGAAAGGCACAATATGGGCATTTGGGGGCAAAGTCACATTATGGCGTACAATGAATCTCCCTATGATGTCCAGAGTAGCTTTGTTAAAAATAGTGATGCTTCCTTGTGTTTTATACTTTTTACAAGATCAGCTGGTCGAAAGCCTGAGAAAGCAAATCAAAGCTGCCAGGAACCACTGAGACAGAAGAGGAGGATTTAGAAGACTGCTGTCCCTGCTTGAGTGAATAGCACCTGCCGCCACCACACTGTCTGCGCCAAAAGGGATCAGCTTGCTCCTGCATGGGCTAGGAATGTTGACGTGACCTGTACGTCAGGCCTCTGCAAAAGCTTCTAATCTTTCTGTACCTATGGTGGAATTGTCAAACTAGGAACAATAACCCCAAGGATAGAGCTGTCTCTCTGAATCACAAGAGACAAATCATTCTTTTCACCAAACAATCTTAAGCCATTAAAGAGCATGTTTATGAGTATGGCTTGAACATATCCTGAAAACCTGGTTGCTACACATCTAGTTATTGGAAAACTAACAATATTGGAAGTGGATCTCCAGATCTGCATCAAAGGGCTCGCAAAGAAAAGAAATTACATCAATGTGTAGATGCAGCACTTAGATGCGGCTCTACTCCATCACTTCTGCTGCAGTGTGATTTCATCACAGAGCCACCTACTGGATATGCAAGAGCATAGCTAATAAGAAAATATTTGAATGCAGTCTGCTGCCTGGGAATATTCCAAAGGTGAGGAATCTGTAGTTAGATGTACTGTACTAGAACTGTGTATAAGATAGACTTGAAAAGCTGTGTGTGTCTTGCATATGAGGATTATAGAAGCAGAATATAGGTTAAGATGTCCACTGTTTGTAAGGAAATTGCAAGGGATGTTTAGATCCACTTCTTTAAAGTCATGTTACAGCTCACACTCATCAGAAAAGTTCAAACTGTTTCAATGACATATTTATGTTTGAACTTTTTTACAGTAGGTAATCTAATTTCAGTCTCTTTTGTTGTTTAAAGCTATTTTGCCTTCCTGTAAGAATAAGTAGGAGTTTTTACACTATATGTTAAGGTTCTTAGTTAATAAAAACCATAAACATAAAAACAAAGTAAACAAATCTTACATCAAACCCTTTTGCATTACCATTCAATCAGAATTTAAAAACATAGATACATCGCACCTGTCCCTTGAGGAACCATAACTATATCCCTGTAAAGTGTAAGGTGCAAAGCAGAGTACCACTCCAGGGGGGCCTCTCTCTGACCCACTTGTGTAACTAAAAGAAACTGCTAAATCCCCTCATGTATGAACTAACAATAGGACTCCTAGAACTTGAGCACCTAACAATCGATTTTTATAAGGCGCAAGGTGCAAAATAAGAGGCGTAGTGGATAATAATGTACCAGAATGCAAGCTACTTCTCTTCCCGACCCTATTGTCAAGGGTTTAACCACAAAATTACAACAAAGCAGCCATAGGAAAGCTTAAACAAAAAAGGCAGCCATACACACCATACGATATTGCTAAAAGGATCAGCCTAATGACATTGGCTGGCAGTAAATGTGCTTAGGGCTATAAAGTGCTTAATACTTGACGAGTATAAAATCACAGGCAATACTTTAAAGTACATGATGCCCAAGCGGCCTGAAAGACAAAGAAACATCCTGTGGGCAACAGCTAAACTTGGTGGGATATTGGGTAAGAGCATTATTGTTCTTGCTACACATTTAATATAGCCCCTAGAACCCATTAACAGGGCGCCATCGGAGCCTGCCATTAGCACCTTCATAGAGCCCTCCTAGGGGGCTCCACCTATTTATGACAGGATAGGGGGAGTAGGCATTATGTTTCTTGCTACACACCTAAAGTGCCCCCTAGCAAACCCACCTTCAGGGCGCCGTCTTTGTACACCCTTCGCCCACCATTTACGCTTTCCTAAAATAGAGAGCCCCTACTTAGCAGAGTCTTTGGCCCTACTCAGTCTCTTAAAAATGTCAATAAATTGCACCAGCCAAATGTTCAGCTTAATGTTTCAAAGATTTAGGGACTCCATGGTGACTGATCTGCAAGTTTTTATTCTTGGGGCTTTACATTCTGTCCGCAGCAAGGCCCACTGCTGCATGATTAGACAGGGGTAAAGACAAAGGACATGCAACAATGTTTCGTTTGTCCGAAGGAACAAGCAACACCTTGTATCCACACGTTGCCCTCCCTCCTACCACTTAGGCTTGAAATCTAGGGTGGGGAACACCCCCGGTCTCATCGACTTTAGTTTCCTCTTGTAGTTCACAGACTAGGCGTAGCACAAAGAAAGCCTCAAGATGGCAGTAATGCAGATGATTCAGTCACATGTTTATATAAGTATGTCAAATTCATACAGAATGAACCCAGCTGAAAGTCACGGTCAATGTGTGACTGGAAGAGTAGTTGGTTTCTAAGAGTTAAAGTAGACTGTTACTGCGTCATGATGTTCGCTATTTAAAGAGGTATGGCTTCAACTCTTTCCTACATTGGAGCAGGGCTAGGCAGTCCTGGCAGCCATAGGGATACTGTTACAGATCCTGGTACATAGATAGAGAAGGCCTACTGCCATTTTTTTTTTACTTATTCATCTGTTGTCTGATGGATTCAAAGCTGTGGATGTGCTGAAAGCCACCAGAAAAGGTGAGCCTCCATGAAACATTCTGATGCGTTCATTTTTCAGACAGGCATAAAAGAGAAATGTTTAACTTGCCTGCATAGGGTGTTTTGCACTCATTATGTGTTATACACTGAAAGTGCACTGAGAAACTCGCAAGAATTGCTGAAGATGTTTCTGTGGGATGTTTGTTTGTTTAATATTAAGTCAGTTATAGGGTCTGAATTTAGACTTTCAAAAGCCTCTGACATAATTAGGGTAGACTCACCAAGCTATAAATGCTGACTTGAAGATGTTCCTATAGCATCTGTAACCGTAAAAGAACTGGCAAGAGAAAATCAAGATGCTGTTTTAAGAAGAAATTATGTGACAGCTGGAGGGTGTCATTTGGGTGTACAAAGTACAATGTTTGTGAATGGCTGTTTTATGGAATACTTACTTCCTTGTATTAAAGTATCTTAGTTTCAGCGACTATAGTAACCTCACAGACAAAATCTCTGAGGTTATCATGGATGTCGGAGAACTAGAGATACAGGTGCACTGTCATCCTATACTCTCTGGACTAGCTACTGTGACACTGTTGAACCTTGCAACACTACAGAGAAAACAACAAACATTTTACTGACTCCTTTCGAACATAGTGGGTCTATCTCTGCCTTAGCCGCACCCGTCATTGCAGCAGATTTGGATGCAAAATAAGTCCCATTTGGCCCTTTTTTAATTTTACAAGCAAACTTCTCAGGCAGCCATTTGTTGGAGGAATGTTTTGTTTCCCTGACGAGGACTGTCATGCCTAACAATGGTGATCCTGGGTAGGGTAATGCAGTGATGGTCTTCCCACCCTAAACAAGACAGTATAACCACTACTATGACCTTGCAGTCCTGAGATGGACCGACCACTGGGTCACGTGTTTTCAATGGCAAAGACAGCTGATACTCATCCACGACAAACCTGCAGTAGCTTTTAATTTGGACAGGAAAAACGTGAGCTTGACAGACAGGGCTGTAATCATTTTTCTGCAAGTGCCCTTTGCCCTCCAACCTCAAATTGATCCCTTAAATTGCACCAACAGCAGGTCAGACTTCCACGATGCCCTGAGAAATTGTTTTGTGCAAAACCCTACAAAGCATTCGTTCAGTTGCTGATACTGGTACAAAAGTAAGTTGTGTTTTAAGGATTTCAAATATTCATCAATATTACATGGCTGACTGCACAATTGCAGGCCTGTTAGAAGCTTTTGGGATAGGTGGCCACAAAGTTCAAGAAGGGTCCCTCTCTGGTTTTCTTGCAGTGAAAGCATTTTGTTCAAAATTAGAAATAATGAAAAAATACAATACAATATTTTGTGTGAACGGGAGATGCACAGTGATAATGTGCACCTGACCTCTCCTGCATTTCGTGCACACAGGCAGCGTAGTAGGTACTACTCATCTGATATCTGTGCACCAAGAATAAAGAAAGCAACTAGGAAAGAACCCTCCGCAAAGGCACATTAGGTAGATCAGGTTTATATTTTGAAACGTCACTGGCATCACTGTAGTGAAAACTCTCCAATCAGAATACATGAGATTCATTTCATCTTAAGAAACTCGCTTTCTGTTTTATTAATTTCATTTTCTTCAGTCAAACAAAGGAGTAATCACAGCAAATTTACCCATAAAGATGCAATGTTGCAGTAAAAAATGATGGATAACACATCGAAAGTGGTTCTTAGGCCAGATGGCCTTTTGGGACCTGGACTTTGTACGCGTTGTAACCAGGATTTTATCTTGAAAGTGTCATAACTGAGTACAGTAAGTGAGGGCAAAAAACACCAATCCTGCCAACGGACTTTCAAGAAGGAGACAGAGAAGTAGACCGAGGAAGGCCTGCTAAAGCCACGGCTTTAGACTTTGGCAGAAATGGGTCATTTGCCAAAAAGGGGCAGGTGACCTTCCACCCATTTCAAACTGAAGAGGCATTATACAGTGTAAATGGGGCGTACGGGACATACAACACTTTTGTGGATGCCGTCCATAGGTAAAACTCTAAAGAAGGCCTTTTGTCACTTTATCACCCGAAGGTGACTGTGGAACTAACCAGTGTTACTCTAAGAAAATAGGGAGATGGCGAAAGCAGGCTGAAATGTGCGAACCAAATATACAGAAACATCCCTAGTTGGTTAGGCGGTGTCTGGAACCAGTCATCATACAGAATCCTCTATGGTTTGGATGTTGTTGTAAGACTGTCTTGGGTCAATTAGGGGCTACATATTTCTTAATACGCATGTGTTTTCAAGTAGGTAGAAGAACACGCATTTTCACCAGTCAAACAAAACTCGTGTCAAGGAAAGGCTTTGCCATTGGCTAGTACTGGCGATGAGCGTAGCAGTCAAGGGAGCGCTGCTGTTTTCGTCAGCATTATTCTTCCGCCGCCGAGGCTAACAAAAACATTCCTGAAGGGGTGAACTAAGCAAACATGACATGAACGTTTGGAAGGGAGAATATTTATGGAGTACCAGGAGCTTGTTTTTACAGAGTGAACTATCCTAATGGATGGACGCTCCGAGTTCGCATCTGTGCCCCCGTCCAATTAAACTACAGCAGCTTTCTATTACTCCCACGCATTCCGCGGCCATTATCGGCACCAACATAACCAATGGATAACTGTCGGAGAAGCACAAAGGTGACAACAGTCACCGACGACATATACGTGAATGATTGTACGTCAACGATGGCGTGGATGGAAGCACACGTTCTCGACGTGCAAAATGGCCGGCATGAAAAGTATCTAAAGACCTGTAAGTAACCTTTACATGTTTCTTCCTGCGAGCAAAGTGAGAGAGAAGGTAAGAGGGATGTACACATACACGACTGTGAAAAAGGTAATCTGGAGAACTAGGCCATTCATTCATTCACAACGAAAACCCGTGTTACGCGCTGGCACGTATTCCGCACAGCTGGCACTGCAAGGGGACAATCAACTTGTGTGGGTTTTCTCAAAGGGCGTTATTAACTTAGGCACGCTTCCTGAGCCATGCGCAGAGTGCTACCTGCACTCGCAACAGTGGGCAAATTCTAGTGCTAGAAGAAGAGATGCATAATGAAGCCGAACCTGCTCATGCCAGTGAAATGGTCTGAGCAACTGCAAACCCCCTCTGATTGCGTGATCCAGGTACGTTGTTGTCCAGCGTAGACAGAGTAACTCAGAAGCCTGCCGGTTCATCCTTGGCTCCATTGTGCCCGTGTTTTTTGTACCCTCTTTTGGTTTTCTAGTGGTGTGTGGGATGGGATCAGAGCCGGTGGCTCCAAGGTAACATTAACCTCTCATGTATCATGTAACCTCTCATGCACCTGAAGAAAGAAGACCATAGTAAGTAGTCCAGTATTCATATTTGATTTTTTTCCTGAAAGCCAAATTAGCTCATTTCTGAAGAGTTTGCACCAAGCTTATAAGCCCTCTCATCAAAGGATCATTCACTACACCAAAAGTATGCCACGCACTGAAATTAAAGAAAGGAACGTACCCTCCTTCTGTGCTAAGGTGCTTAGCAACATTTATACTGATGCACAATTCCACTGCGCACAGTAACAGCTAGTGGTCTATTTATACAAACCCACTCCAGTGGGGTCCCTCGAGCTACCTGAAGCCTTCTCTGTTCCCGCTTTAACCAGTGCAGTCAAACTTGTCAACTTGACTTCACTTTTAGTAATATAACACAGTGAAAAGGGCTATTACATGACATGGCTGACTGCACAATTGCAGGCCTGTTAGAAGCTTTTGGGATAGGTGGCCACAAAGTTCAAGAAGGGTCCCTCTCTGGTTTTCTTGCAATGAAAGCATTTTGTTCAAAATTAGAAATAATGAAAAAATACAATACAATATTTTGTGTGAACGGGAGATGCACAGTGATAATGTGCACCTGACCTCTCCTGCATTTCGTGAACACAGGCAGCGTAGTAGGTACTACTCATCTGATATCTGTGCACCAAGAATAAAGAAAGCAACTAGGAAAGAACCCTACGCAAAGGAACATTAGGTAGATCAGGTTTATATTTTGGAACGTCACTGGCATCACTGTAGTGAAAACTCTCCAATCAGAATACATGAGATTCATTTCATCTTAAGAAACTCGCTTTCTGTTTTATGAATTTCATTTTCTTCAGTCAAACAAAGGAGTAATCACAGCAAATTTACCCATAAAGAGGCAATGTTGCAGTAAAAAATGATGGATATCCTATTGTGGCCATGAGAATTTGTCACACTGCACACTCAGTGGGATTTAACCAAGTAACTCCTATTGTGAGGGTGTGGAAGGGTGTGGGTCCTTCACCACCTGCCCAGTGCTTGTTTGCAAAAACAAATAACAACATCAACAACCTTACAAGACAACTGCTGAACTGCTTAGTTTTGATTCCACCTCATGTCTCTCTCATTTAGCGCCTTGCACTTCCAGGCTCTTTTATATCACTACTGAAGATTATTTTTCGTCCCTGATTTAGCCCTTCAATCCTGTTTCCTATCTTTCTCTTCCTTCTTTGCACCTTTTCTGCTGCCTTCCTCCCCCTTGCTCTGGTATAAGTGTGTTAAGGTAGTCCCAGTTGCCACAGAGAAGTACCGGCAGCCACCACATGCAGAAATCTGCAGAAATTGAGCACGGCACCCTCTACAGCGGTTTGAGTACCCCTCATACTCGTTCCGTAAACCTTTTACACTCACTCTTCAGACTGACACTCTAGGACTGGTGACAACTCAGGCTTTTTAGGAGTGTGTTTTTAACTAATCTTTTCTTTCGACAAATGACTGGATCGTGCTCAACATTACAACTATAATCAGACTCTGCGTTTCCCAGTATCAAAGTGTTCATTTATTTTGAACTTACAGTACTTAGGACAGGATAGCACACTGGTCATAATGAAGAAAATGAGCCGTGAATTAGGCCTCTACACTCCACACGATACTAATCTGAACGCTACGGCCCCCATTAGCACAATTCCATCCGACTAATTCATTGCGATTTAGCTGTAAGCAAGATACCACTGGTGCCTCGTGCCCAGGTGTACGAGTGTTTTTTAAAGCTAGTGATTGCTTTAATTGCGTCATTAAAAAAGATCAGTTTTACACTGGAGCATTATTCTAGGCATTTAACATTAATACCGGCGACTCTATTCTTTCACAAAGCTGTTACTAAGCTTCACATCTTGTACCTGGCAAACACAGAGCTGCAACACTGGCTGTTCACAAACTGTGGGTGATGAAGACGGCATCCGAAGGTAAAACAGCAAAGAGAAACCAAAGAAGGCAGTACTGCTACTGCAAAATGCTGTGCTTGGGAGAACTTGGGCCCAATTTAGATCTTGGGGGAAGGAGGTTAAACCGGCGGTAAGGCAGAGTACTTTACTCCCGCCATACCGAGGGTCCTCTGCCCACCAAATTTAGAGAGTCCACCAGCACAACAAACATCTTTTGACATTAGTAGAAACCTCTGTCACAGTGGTTCCTGTCAATGTATTAAAAGGTTGATGATTGGCTTCATCAAAATAAGGGTACTGTCCTTCAAATGTTTAAGATGTTTTTGTATTTTCAAAAACAAAACCCCAAAGCAGGAATTTGCTTTTGAAAATACAAATAGCAATGACCCCCATATCGTGGAAGTTGTATCCAATGGTGCTGGGATCATTTTTCAGTTTTCACTGACTCTTACTGCCAGGTTTTACCTGACGGTGACAGTCAGTGAAAACTGGCCATTTGACTGCCCACTCTAAATTGGGCAGGTGGTCGAATGGCCAAACCTCCAACGGCTCTTACTCCATTAAGTCGTTGGAGGAGCCTCCATGACTGACATATTTAGGGTCTGCCCATCTGTAAGTCAGGCAGTGGACCTTCAGTTTGATGGATAGGGTTCTTGTCACCATTGCAACACAGTACACTCTCAGCCAAACTCTAAATCAGCACCAATATCTGTCCCATGATCAGTTTTGTTTAACAATGCCTACCTCACATTTGCCAGTAGGCAGACACTTCATTAAGACCATCCAAAGCCTCTCTGTTAAACAGACATTTTATTGAAAGCACCAACATCATTAAAATGATTGCAAATCACTTCCTATTCGTGTACAGAAATTACAAAATAGGGGGATGGAATCAAGTACGTTTGATGCATATCTTTAAAAATACTTCCTTGACTCTTTGAAGACATCCTGTCCAATTCCTTGCAATAAACTCCTCTTTTCTGAAGGAAATTCACACTTGTTGAGGGGAAATGATGGTCAGATGCACATACAGCTGCAACTTCTTACAACATGTATCCTTAGAACTCAAGAGCAGTAAAGGTTGTATGTGTAAATGGACCAGGGCAGAAATAGGTAGAATTTGCATAAGAGAAAACAATATTGTCATTCATTTACGTAGTACTTCTGTTGGACCTGGCCCTTTATGCAGGGTCATCCAAGATTTTTGCCTTCCTTTGCTGATCCCATTTTTGTTAGCTTTTAGGATTATCTGCACTTTACCCTGCTAATCACTGGTAAAGTGCTTGAGCTGTCCCTTGAAAACATTGTAAAGGTGGCCTATACCTTACTGGTACATTTAATTTACTTTTAAGTCCCAAGTATATGGTACGGCATGTACTCAGGGCATATAAGTTAAAAGCTGCCAGTGGGCAGAAGCACTCATTGTACCACCCACTAAAGTCACCTTTAAAAACACATCTCAGGCCTGCCTTTATAGCTTGCAGTGCAGTTTCAAACTGCCATTTTGACCTTGCAAAATAAACCCTCTTCCAAGCCGAATCCTTCATTTTCAATACTTATCATCCTACCGTAGGTCCTAAAGACTCATAGGGCTTTGTGCATGATATTTAAAAAATAGAACAGGTAGGTGTAAATTTGACATTTTAGAGGTTTTCCTGGGAGTGAAAAACCTCTAACGTTATTTTCCACTGTTGTAGGGCTATCTCCCCCATAGACTAACACTAACACACTTCAGCTTGGGACCAGAGAAATGTTGTTCATTCTCAAATGAATTGTAATTTTTAATCTTCTTTAGTGGTAACATTGATTTTAAGTTACTATTTAAAAAATGCCACTTTTAGAAAGTTTGCCTAAACCAAATGTACCTTCTATCTGTATCCAGGGTCACATGATTGTGAATGTCTCTCATGTGTTGTTTTGTGTATTGCTTCCATACAACATCACGTCAAAGAAAAAACACCTTATTTTATTGATCCAAACATTGGTTAGTAATGAGGTCAAGAAAGATGACCCCCTGGATATTTTGGACAGAAATACGCTCACAAACAAAGTGTTTATTTTTACAAAGACCTCAAGGCATGTTAGACCTGACAGACTTAGTGTGGTCTGAACTGATACACTGACATTAAAGCATCAAAGATGCTCTGAACCAGTGACTTAGGGCGATTATAGAGTATGGCCAATATACAGTAGTTCACCAGGGAAATCCACCCAGCAGTATTGTGCTGCAGCCCAGTGTGAGCAGAAGCATGCTTGCCCAAATCTACCGGATTAGCCACAGTGGAAATCACCTAATTTGAAAAATACCAACTATGTGATTTATGGTGTGAGAGTGATTGAAGAATTATTTGATATGCGTGAACTATATCTGCCTCTGGCGGGGTGAGCCCATGGTTAGCAGTGACTTGATTAGTAACCTTCACACTTTACATAAAATACTGCTCATAATTGGCTATTTTATTTAAACCTCAAGGAGGGGTAGCCTTGGAGGAGTGGGGTGGTCGTTGCTGCAAGGCTTTCTGGCCCTCCCATTTGTCTAGTTGTGCCACAGATGGTGAGAGATGCGGTCTGCTTCAGGGGAACAACTTATGGCCGTTTGCTTAGCCCAACTATCAGGTGTTCTCTGAGTCATCACCATGACTATCCATATGGATATCTAGGTTCACATCATGGGCCATGTTCTCAATTCTAACAGCTTTCAGGAATCAAGAAGCAAGTTCAGGGGGGCTTTCACACTACTGACTGTTACCATTGATTGTTTCCAGGGTACTGGGAAAACAAGTCGGACCATGAGCACACATTAACTGTGCATAGGGAGGGATGGATGTTTAGGATCTTTTGGTCTACCATGGTCCATATCTTTGAACAAATGTTGTCCTTGTCATACTTTTGCATTCATTACTCTATTGCTGTGTTTGCCAGTGTTGAAAGTGTTTTTTGAAAATAACAACGTCCCGAGGTGTGTTTCTCTAACCAAAAAGCTCTATGGTCGCAGTCTGGTTTGTTTCTGCTCTGTCACTGTGCACTAAAGAGCCCCTTCATATTATATATTTTGTTAGCCTTGATACCAAGCATGTTACATGCACATTCTAATCTTGAGTATAACAGCTGAAAATTTGGCGATGTTCAGTAATTGTTTCTCCACATACATTTTTGCGATAGTACTGATTTTGGACATAAAAAAGGGGGAGGAAACACATTGGCTGGCATACCAGCAACTAATTCACCCAGGTGCATTGAGGTAAATGCACTGCATGATAACATTCACTTTAGTTGGGAGTGTGTAGTATTCACATTGTTGGTGCAGCCAGTGCTCTTTATCTCTAGACACTCATTTCAGGATGTGTGTCCTTCTTAATTAGAGTGTTAAACTTTACGTTGAGGCATTCTGGCAATGCTGCTAAGTCTTTTTATGTTTCGGTACCACTCCCAGAGTGCAGCTGCATCCCAATGAGCTCGTCATCCCAATAACTCAACAAGGGGGCAATCAAAAAAGAGGTAAGCAGCCCACTGCTGGCATACAGCCCCCAATTAAAGTGTGTTATACACAAAAGACAAACCTCATCTCAAGACGTTTGCCTCTGGGCAGAAATAACTAGTCAGTAAAAACTTTAAGTTGGCCCAATTTGGCCTAGGTGAATGACCACGTTTTAGGTAAATGCTGCCACTATCCAAATAATTCTGTAGAGTTCTACAAATATCCCCCTGACAAAAACAATGCATCAGCGAGCCTTAGGTTGGGTGAATGTGGGCCAGTTTGGTTCATAGCCAAAAATTAGTTTCATAAACTCAAGTCCACGATCTTTAAATGATCATCTCCAAGAAGCAAAGGAAACATTTCTAAAAACCTATGTACAACCTGTGTATATGGAATAATAGGCCATTGCAGCCAAGCTTCCCATTTTATGTGGATCTGACAAAAGTGTTCTATTCTTTTCTTTACCATGTTTAAGCACAAGTGAAAGATGAATATAGCACATGCTGATGGACAGTAAAGCGCGAAAGTAAGTGATTTCATGAAGGGACATGGCCAATGACAATGAGCTTCCTTGGATTTTTGGATGATCTTTATTTGTTATACTACCCATAAACCAAAGGTAGATGTTAACTAGGCAATGGGTGCACACCTGTCTAATAAAACAGGTGCTCCCCTGGACAGAATGCAGGGACACCCTCTTTGGAAAAGGCAGCACATCAATGGCCTGTTGGTATTTTGTTTATCAAATAGAAAACAAACATGCCCTTACCATTCAGAGACCCACATAAATTCGGGGGCTCAACCGCTTGTGCTCAGAAAACTTTATCTGCTGTGAGCCGAGTTATAAATTCTAGCCAACCAATGTTAAAGAATGCAGGGCATTTGCCAAAAATGTTAGAGATGGCCTCATATACCACCTGGTGTCATGCTTCATCATCAACCATCCAGCGCTCGCCAAAGCATACTCTAATGGCAGGCGGGCCCTTGTCATCTGACTGAGGGAAATTATCTAGGGAAAGACAGGGAAAGAAGGGGATTGTTCAACTTAAAATCCTTACCCCCTTCCTAAAGTGCAATCTAATTTTATTCAATGGCGGAAGAGGGATAATTAAAAACAAAGAGCAGGGTGAAGGAAATGCAATTATGGTGTCCTTGGCCCCCTTAGGTTGGCATGTTTCAGCCCTTCAATGGCCCCGTATGGGATCCAGGGCTTTCATCAGGACTAAACAAACCCAATGTGACCCTATGTTGTTTACCTATTCACAAAACACGCTCATCAATAGTGCACCTCACAATTTTGTATACCAAATGTCTAATCTCCGACCATTCCTTAGGTGAATTCTCCTTTTTGGAAAATGGTCCCTAACTCGGGGACATTAAGGCTTCATGGAGGAGAGGAGCAGGGGATCCTCGTAGTCACACATTCGTCAAAGGTCACCCCTGGCCTGGGCACCTATTCAAAGTCCCCACTCCTGCTGACATTGGAATTTTGACCAACACCACATAGCAATTTTGATTTGTATGAAGCTTTGCATTTAGTTGCTCATGAAACTTATAAAAAATACCCAGCATGCTTTTGCCTCAGACCGCTTACATCACTGTGTAAATGTTCTTAGCACACCAGAAAAAGATCAGCATTCATTGCTAAAACAACATAAGTGGGAATCTGTGAAAGCCCGACTCAAACATTCTAGAAAATATAGAGTGGCTTTGTGGTCAGACTAGAAATTTTGTATTGTTGTAGTTTTCTGTTCTTTAGTTTTTCCTGCAGCTCACTGGACAGAAAAAGCTCAATGTGGGCACATAATTAGAAAACCACAAAATAATACAGAAGTCGAAGATGTCATATACAAAGTATGTAATGACGTCTAAATTAATGACAACACTCACCATTACTTTCAGTTTTGTAAAACACTGTATGCAGTATGTGTTCTTGAGTCTGGCTCTTATATGAATGTCACTCATAAATATAAATGTTTTAAAGCAAACCATACATTTCAGGGACAGTTATATAGGCACCAAATATTTCACAAGCATTGGCAAAGCCAATAGCTTTTGCCTATGTAAGAGGTATTGGCTTAGCGAATGTCTTTTAGCCATGTTGTACAACAGCATGACTGCTGTTCAGCATGGCTAAAATGTAGTGGCATGGAGAAGAGTGGAGTGTTGTAGAGTGGATTGGTGACATGTGGAGTAAAGTATTGTAGAGTGGCGTGGCAGAGAATGTTGTGCACTGGAGTGGCATTTTCTGGAGTCACATAGAGTGGCATAGAGTAGAGTGGGCTGGTATAGAGAGCAGCGACGTAGAGTGCTGCTGAGTATAGTGGTGTAGAGTGCAGTGGCATTTAATTCAGTGACTTAGAAAGCAGCGTTGAGGAGTGGAGCAGCACAGAGTGGAGTGGCACAGAGCGGAGTGGCGCAGAGTAGACTGGTGCACATTAGAGTGGCACAGATAAGAGTGGTGCAGATTAGAGTAGAGTGGTGTAGAGTACTGTAGCGTAGAGTGCAGTGGCGTAGAGCTGAGTGGCATAGAGTGTTTCAGAGTGGAGTGGTATAGAGTTGACTAATGCAAATGGCAGAGGCGCAGAGTAGAGTCAAGTGGCATAGAGCGCAATGGCCTAGAGTGGTGCAGAGTAGAATAACATAGAGTGGTGCAGAGTAGAGTATAGTGCCATACACTGCAGTGGCAAAGAGTGCAGTGGTGTAGAGTGGAGTAGTGCAGAGTAGTGTGGCGTAGCGTTCACTGGTGGAAAATGCAGTGTTGGAGAGTTGAGAGTCAGAGTGCAGTGGAGCAGAGTGCAGTTGTGGAAAGTGCATTGGCACAGAGTGCAGTGGCTAAGAGTAGAGTGGCATAGAGTGCAGAGGCACTGAGTAAAGTGGTGAAGAGTGGAGTAGAGTGATGTAGAGTGCAGTGGTGTAGAGTAGACTGTTTCAGAGTAGAGTAAAGTGGTGTAGAGTTGACTGGTATAGAGTTTAATGGCGTAAAGTGGTGTAGAGTGCAGTGGCATAGAGTGCAGTTGTGCATATTAGATTAGAGATGCATTCAATGGATTGGCATAGAGTGCAGGGCCATAGATTTGAGTATTACAAAGTAAAGTGCACTGCATAGAGGGTATTGGCATAGAGTGCAGTGACATAGAGTGCAGTGTTGCAGAGTGTGTAGAGTACAGCAGCGTAGAGTTGGGGCAGAGGAGATTTGTGTGGCCTAGACTGGAGTGCAGTGGTGAAAAGTGCAGTGGTGTAGAGTGGCGAAGAGTGCACTGTCAGAGAAGAGTGGTATGGGGTAGAGTAGAGAGGCATAGCGTGAAGTGGTGTAGAGTGCAGTGGCGTGGAGTGGTGCAGAGTGGAGTGCAGTTGCGTTCAGTGGAGGATTCATGGTGTGGTAGCACACTGCCATTACAGACAACACATTTTCATTTAAAATGACCATTACATTTGCACAGACATACAATGTTACTAACAAAACTATACAGTGCACAGACGAAAATGTGTGGAAATTGAATCACCTAGTTTAATGATTTGTTTTGATCATATTAAGGTATTTGTTTCCAACACACTTTAGAAATAACAAAAAATGTGCGTCATTTGTGCGTTCATAATTCCAATATATTCTGAAATACTTACACAATTAATTTAAAACTTGTTGTGTGCTAGAAGAAAACGTTCGTACCCCACACTATCCAGCAAGATTGTCACATAAATCCTGTCACTTTGAAGTCAGTGAAAGAAGGGTAAACAAGTGCCCTTGGAATAAAGCACCTGGCATTTGACCTGCCTTTGAATGGACAGCAAATGTGACAAGATAAGAACAGGATTTACAGCCCTGTTTACAGAAAGGGACCACTCATAAGGATTCTGTGAATAAGGTTTTGGCAAGGGAAGGACTGAACTCTACCTGGTCAGCCTAAAACAAATCCAGCCAGCAAATGAAAATCAAGAAAATTTGAGGTACAAACCACAGAGCCAATGACAAGCAACAACAGTTCAGATGCGGTACCAGCCTAATCAGTCTTCTACATATACTTATAAATCCAATAAAAAGGAGATGGCTGAGCAACATATGTGAGGAAACCTCACTCCTAAAATCACAGTAGAAAACTGCCACTTGAATTGCCCTGTTGGCCTATCATCCTGGCCAAGTGATTGATCCCTCCAAATACAAATGTAGCTTCCGTATTTAGCTTATGGGACGGTGAAAAACTGAGTAGGAAATGTACCAGCGCATAAAAAATGTTCTGGGCCCCTTAAATCTCCTGGACCGAGGATGCTTGAAAGCACCAATCAATTCACCCACATATCTTTTGACTGTCTTCTGACTGGGGCAAAATGCCCTTAACAGTATATCTCATTCTGCGGAATCTCACAGTTGATTCACTGAAAAAATATAATAATCAGATATTATTTAGCTGCTGCAAATTTATTGGAACAATTCGTGTGTGAGTTGTATCATTGTTGTACTATGTTAGAAGTATGGGGGTACCCCTATCTATCCAATCCCATTACAATATATCTGGAAATGTATTAAGGGCTGAGTCAAATATAAGCTATAAAAATGTCAGTCACTACAGGATATCACACAATTTTATTTCCATCCGTGTGTGATGGCGTACATAGATCTAATTGGTCAACTTGCAGACTTTATCTGTCGTTTAGTGACTCCCATTAGGTCAAGGCTTATTTATCTGTGGCTGTATTCCAATGTGATATTAGGAGTGAGATTTTCTCACATGTATGTTTTGCCTTCTCTTTTAGTTGGATTTAACAAATATTGTAAGCCTAACACATTTGTATCTTGTGTTCAACTTCAGTGTATTAAACTTTTACAACACAGAAGTATTCATCTGATCTTATTCCAGTAAATGTTTTGGCAGATGGCTGAGAATTTTTTACACGACCATGGTGCATTTTTGTCGTGCATGGCCAGCTGAAAGCCATGGCAGAGTTAATCCATTGTAAAGCACCACCAGCATGGGTGTAGGCAGCAATCATCAGATTTATCAACAAACAGTGTGATTCACCCCATGGTGGGGGTAAAAAAAAGATGCTTTCAATGGATATCTGGTCTCCTGTTGTTACAGACGTGACCTAGTAGCCCTGATTAGCATTTGCATGCTGTTTCTTAGATAATGTTTTCTGACGCTCCGAAATATAAGCTTGGTTTTCAAGACCTACTCAATGAAGCAGCTTGTCAATTTGTATTCTCTTAGTAGGTCAGTTGTCAACTTGTTGGAAAATCAGTATCCAGGACCACATTGGCTATAAACAGTTTGTTAAATATACAAAAACAGCAAAGGAATATTTCATTAAGCCTTTATTGTTTAATCCCTCTATAGTGTTGTGACGACCTTGTCTCAACCCGTAGTCAGTGGAACTAAGGTGAGGGCTTAACTGTCCTCCAAATCATTACAATTGTCCAAAGCAAGCATTGATAGTTTATCCCTTTTTGGTTAGGAATTAGGGTGAGATTATCCAGCTGAAAGGGAGGGAACTCCACACTAAATGCGACAGCACAATTCAAACAGTTAAAAAAAAGAATTACACCTTTACAGACTGAAATTCTAGAGGATAATTTCAAGAGAGGTTAGATACTTTCAGCAATGGAAGGGCTCAGCTGCCCGCAGATGTTCACGAAGAGCTCACACGGGCAGACTTTCAAGCACCACCCATACCAGACATGCACACATATTCTCCACTGTGCTGAATTACTTTTCTTTACCTTCCCTGGGGCGGAATTTGCAGTTCGTTTGGGCTGATTACCAATACACCTAAAGAGTAGTGCTTCCCATCCCATTTTTAGAATGAAAAAAGTTTTTAATCATCACAAATTCTTTGTTTTGTTCTTCATTAGATCCTGGCAATTCTGGTTATTATAGACTTTATATTGGCTTGTTAGTTCCTTATTGCCAAAACTCATGAGATGACATTTGTGAGTGTACAGTTGGTTAAGTATTTTTAAAAATTTCTCTTTTATTCATTTGCACATTTATATTGCAATTTCGATTAGCAATCGTTCAATTAAAAGTGTGATTTAGGAAAAGCAAATGAAGGTCTCATGCCCAGTACAGCGTGTAACATATTTTAACCTTTGCAGCATAAATCTCTGTGCCAGCATGTTGTACACAAGAAGATTAAGATAGATCAAAGGGTGGGTGCAACAGAAAAAAGGGTGCAGGAAATGCCAGGAGAAAGGAGAGGTCGGCACTGGTTTGAAAAGGCACATATAGTGTGTGGTGAAAAGTAAGGGAGGTGGACACACTGAAGGGGTCATTCCGACCCTGGCGGTCATGGACCGCCAGGGCCGGGGTTGGAGGATGCACCGCCAACAGGCTGGCGGTGCATCAAGGGCAATTCTGACCGCAGCGGTAAAGCCGCGGTCAGAAAAGGGAAACCGGCGGTTTCCCGCCGGTTTTCCCCCTGCCCTTGTGAATCCTCCACGGCGGCGCTGCAAGCAGCGCCGCCATGGGGATTCCGACCCCCTTCCCGCCAGCCTGGTTCTGGCGGTTTTTACCGCCAGAACCAGGCTGGCGGGAACTGGTGTTGTGGGGCCCCTGGGGGCCCCTGCAGTGCCCATGCCAATGGCATGAGCACTGCAGGGGCCCCCTAACAGGGCCCCACATTGATTTTCAGTGTCTGCCTAGCAGACACTGAAAATCGCGACGGGTGCAACTGCACCCGTCGCACACCAGCAACTCCGCCGGCTCCATTCGGAGCCGGCTTCCTCGTTGCTGGTGCTTTCCCGCTGGGCGGGTGGCCTTTTGGCGGTCGCCCGCCAGCCCAGCGGGAAAGCCAGGCGGGCGGCTTCCGCCGCCGCCAGGGGTCAGAATGACCCCCTGAGTGCCTTAAGTCCACAAGAAGAAGTTGTCATCACCGTTCCTGTGGTCCTGGTTGTGGTAGTGACTTAGAAAACAAACGTGCCTAGAATGAATGTTGCCTAACTTAGCCGCATGTGTCTTAAAGGTCTTCTCACATTAAAATCCGAAAACTGAATTGATCTGTGGTAAAGGGGAAAAATAATCCCAGATCCTAAGTAAGAAAGAAATTGCTCTTTACTGACTTATAGACACTGGCAAAAAATACGGCTATTCACTAGCTATCTATATGACGTTCAGGTAGCTGGGCAAAAAAAAGTTTTTTTAATAGGTCACAGCCTACAAGACAGCGCATCCGCTGTCTGGTTTGCTAAAGACATCTTGGGGACATTCAGGAAGTTTCCCTGGGAATGCATTCTGCCGATTCCTCATCATTGGCTTTGTAACTCACATTTTCTGACTTTCTATTTTCTGGCTTTATGTGTTTTGTTTGTCCAGCGTGAATTCGCACCTCGAAAGGAGTAAAGCCTTCTCACACTACCTCTCCTTGTATTCTTCCATGAGTGCTCCTTTCTGTAGACAGGCCTGTAAATCTTGTTCTAATCCTGTCACAATTACTGTGCATTCAAAGACAGAGATCAAATGACAGGCTCTGTCTTCCAAGGGAACTTGGTGTTTACATTTCTTACTCCGACTTCAAAGTGAGAGGATTTATGTGACAATCTTACTGGATACTGGGAATAGGAAAGGGTTTAAATGAACTGTGCTATCATTTCAGAATATACCAGAATTATGAATGCACAAATGAAGAACAATGTTTGTTAATTCTGAAAGGGTGCTTGAAACAAATACTTTAAAATTATCAAAACACTAGGTGATGCCATTTCCACATAGTATCATTTGTGTGCGGTATAGTTTTACTAGTACAATTGTCTGTGCAAATGCAATCATCATTTCAATTGAAAATGTGTTGTCTGTAATGGCAGTGTGCTACCACACCTCACATACTCCACTCTATGCCACTCTGCTCTAAACCACTCCACACCACTGCACTCTACTCTGCATTCTACTCAGTACCACTCCACTTGCACCAACCCACGCCACTGCACTCTACTCAACTCTGCACACTCCACTTTACGCTACTGCACTCTAATATGCAACATTCTAATCTACGACACTGCATTGAACGCCACTGAATTCTTTGCCACTATAGTCTACAACACTCCACACCAGTGCACTTTACACCAGTCCATGCTATTCTACTCCACTCTTCTCCAATGTACACCACTCTATGCGACTCCACTCTGTCAGTCCAATACACCACACTCTGAGCCACTCCACTCTTCGCCATTACTCTCTACGACAATCCACGCCACTCTCCTGTATGCTACTAACATTTAATCATGCTGAAAAAAGCAGCCTTCCTGGTGTACAAAATGGATAAAAAACACATTTAAAAAGCCAGTAGCTCTTGCATAGGTGAGACCTATTGGCTTTGCCAATGCTTGTTGTTCTTACTTAAGAGTAGCAACATTAGGTCACACAAGAGCTAGGCAAGCACACTTCAGTAAAGTATGATAGAAAGTGGAGCTCTGGTATTCTGGCAAAGTGAACAGCGCAGAGTTTGAGTGTGTTGAAAAACTCTCCTCTCACTAACTAGGAACCACACTTGTGTTCTTACTCAGCACTCCCCCTCACTGCTGTTGCATGTTTGGCCGGCCGTCTCGGGCCAGCCAAACACACATGCGCAGAAAGGTCTCTCCAGCCCAGCTTGCACAGGCGCCCAGTCTGCCTGGGAGTGCCCTGGCTGGGCATCCCCAGCCAATCCTGACACTGATATGAGCAGCATCACGATTGGCTGCAGGGCAGCCTTGGAGCCTGTGCTGGAGGAAACAAGGAAGAGCACAGAAATGGAGCGTTGCGGGAGTGGAGGGAAGTGTTTTTTTAATATATAGATTTTTTTAAATGTTATTTGTCGCAACCCCCCCCCCCCCGGCTGCCCTACCCCCTTAGCGACCCACGAGACACGACAGGGTGTTCTCAGAATTAACTCAACTCGTGGTACACTGATGAACCCCCAATAACAAAACGGGATTATACAAACTACATACTAGAAATATTTTCATTACAATCTTTCCTAATACAAATAATGGGGCCTCCAGGAGAAAACCCACATTATACCAATCAAAACTCTTGGCTTTTGTATTTGCGTTTGACGTTTTAAATGTTTTGCAACAAGCTTTAGAAAACAGACAACAATAAAAGGAGTATGGCTCCTAAAAACATGCGTATGTGTATTCAATGCCAGTGAAATAAATGTAGACCAATAAAATAAAGCTTGTTATTAGAAAGAAACAAACAAATAAATGTGCATTCAGACATGTATTATTACAGTCAGAGAAAGAGGTCAAACTGCATGTCATAACCATAGCACAGCTTCATTACTTTCTCACACATTCCATGGTAAAATTACATTAGAAAGCAGCTGGGGTCCCAATTAGCAGGTCTAATTAATATGAATTTTTATCTTACTGCACGGATTTAAACTTTTGTGCATTGACTAAATACATTTGTTTCTAAGTACTACACACGAAAACACAGAATGGCAGAAACCTCAAATGTATATTTGCAAAGAGTAATAAATTCCCATATTACTACTATCAAGCGGTTGTTTTCCATGGTATTGCAGTAGCACAGCCTAACTAACTATCTCAGGAACCATATCTGAGTAGAGCCACAATCACCAGTCTCCAAAACTATTTACCACGACTATCTCACACTATGGGGGTCATTACAACATTGGCGGTAAAAGCCGCTTACCGCCGTGCAGAAGACCGCCAACACACCGCCGCGGCAGCAGAATTCCGCCACAGCTATTATGACCCACATCTCCGAATCCGACAAAATTCAGACACCCACACAAGTCCGCCACACCAAAGGTCAGTGATAAACTGGCGAAAACAAAACCTCCACCGTCACGCCAACAGAAATACGCCCACACTATCACGACACACGAATCCACGCGGTGGTCTTTCAACCCCGGTATTCCATTGGCGGTACACACCGCCGTGCTCAAAATACACACACTCTTACAAAACACAGCTACATTGGACAATTCGAAATACACACACCTGATACACATACACACACCACTCCCACACACCCAATACAATATAAGACACACACTCACATCACCCACAAACCCCTACGACCACAATTACATAGAGAAGGCCAGAGAGAGACACCACCATCAACAAACTAGCATCCACAGGCACACAACACCATCACCCACACAACTTCCACGCACAAAACAACACACAACACTACATATCACCACACTTATCACCACACACACCACCCCACACATCACCCACACCACCCCATGGCAAGGCAAAGACACCCCAGGTTCTCGGAGGAGGAGCTCAGGGTCCTGGTGGAGGAAATCATCCGGGTAGAGCCACAGCTATTTGGATCACAGGTGCAGCACACCTCAATTGCAAGGAAGATGGAGCTATGGCAAAGAATAGTCGACAGGGTAAACGCAGTGGGACAACACCCAAGAAATCGGGAGGACATCAGGAAGAGGTGGAACGACCTACGGGGGAAGGTGCGTTCCGTGGTCTCAAGACACCACCAGGCGGTTCAGCGGACTGGCGGCGGACCCCCACCTCCTCCCCCACAACTAACAACATGGGAGGAGCAGGTCTTGGCGATTCTGCATCCCGAGGGCCTCGCAGGAGTCGGTGGCGGAATGGACTCTGGTAAGTCAAATCTAAACTATTACATCCCCCACCCTACCTGCATGCTATCACGTACCCCCACCCTCGCCCCCACCCCTATCACTCCAACTCCTCACAAATGAACCGATATCATAAACCACACATCCCAACACCAAGCCCTGCATGCAACAACAACGCATGGACATCCATCACCAAAGCATGCCCACTGCACATACCCATACACCCCCCTAAACCATCATCACACAAGCTCACACACAGGAATGCCAGCACTGAGGTACACGGTCACCCACCCATTGCACACCATGACACACACAGATGCAATAATCATGCCTTTACACCCCTGCAGGACCACTACCCAACGTCACCAGACAGGAGGGTCCAGACATGTCCACTCCACCCACAGAAGAGGCCCACAGTGATGACAGCACCTCTGTCCACCTGGATCTAGATGACCAGCCCGGACAATCGTGGGCCTCGGGACAGTCGGTTCCCCTCACACAGGCACAGGCCACCACAGACCTTCCCCCCTCTGGAAACACCAGCACAGCACCCAACCAGCGGGCCCATACCTCCGTCTCCAGAACACGTCAATCAGCTGTGTGTCCACCACTACAGGGAACCCAGGATAACCCACCACCCCAACAACAACAGGGACCTGGGGGCAGTGGCAGTGGGCACACGGTCCAGGGGACGGAGGCCCAGGAACACAGGGGAACTGGGAGGGCTGCTGTGCGACAGGGGGCGGACAGGCCAAGGGAACCCACTCTCCACAAGGCCCTCTCCTCCATCATGGGAGCCTACCACCACTCCCAGGAGACGATGGCAACGGTACTGGCCAAGTTTCAGGAGACCCAGCGGATGCAGGAGGAACAGTATTTGGGGTTCAGGGAGGAACTCAGAACCATCAGCTCCGCCCTGGGCACCATCGTAGGGGTGCTGAAGGAACTAATCAACACCAGGAGGGACACTGTGGCACTACAAGGGGCCCCTGACACTAGCATGGACGATGAACTGCCCACCACCTCTGCCGGCGCTAGTGGACAGGAGGCACCGCCACAGGACCACCACACCAGCACCCCACCCCCTGCAGACGGAGAACCACCCCGCAAACGGTCCCTGAGATCCAGGAAAAAGACAGAGCACGATGCCAAGACCCCGCCAAGAAATTAGACCACCCTGATTGTCATCCCACTGTTCCACTTTGTCACCCTGTCCATATTGAAACTGCCCCAGCTCCACTTCCTATGCCCATATGGGCAATGCACCTGTGAGACTAATAGACTGGACTCTGCCATGGACATTCCTCCGCCATCACCCCTCACCATTTAACTTCCCCCTCCAATATTTTGTATTGAAATAAACACACCTAAAGCACCAAAAGATCTGGAGTCTGTCTGTGATTTCGAAATAGTGTATTTGTAATTACAGTGACAAAATGTTCATGAAATAGTAATGTCAACATACCTATGTCACACAGCTCTAGTCCATGAGGAATCTAAGCAGATGACACACGTTGGGACCCACACCTGAGAAACCGTAAGGGAAAGTGAAAACTCAGTGACCATACACTGGGTGAAATCGACAGACAGGATAGAGGTAGAAGTGTTAAAGTACATGTAGGAGGCAGGAATGTATTCTCACCTGTGTTTCACTGGAAATATTGCTGGATGACTGAGTCCCTGTTCTGCATGTCTTCTTCCTCTGCTTCCTCCTCATCACTGTCCACAGGCTCCACAGCTGCCACAACACCGCCATCTGGACCATCCTCCTGCAGAAAAGGCACCTGACGTCGCAAAGCAAAGTTGTGAAGCATACAGCAGGCCACTATGATCTGGCACACCTTCTTTGGTGAGTAGAATAGGGATCCACCTGTCATATGGAGGCACTTGAACCTGGCCTTCAGGAGGCCGAAGGTCCACTCGATCACTCTCCTAGTCCGCCCATGGGCCTCATTGTAGCGTTCCTCTGCCCTTGTCCTGGGATTCCTCACTGGGGTCAGTAGCCATGACAGGTTGGCGTAACCAGTGTCACCTAATAGCCACACACGGTGCCTCTGGAGTTGACCCATCACATAAGGGATGCTGCTATTCCGCAGGATGTAGGCGTCATGCACAGAGCCAGGGAACATAGCATTTACCTGGGAGATGTACTGGTCTGCCAAACATACCATCTGTACATTCATGGAATGATAACTCTTCCGGTTCCTGTACACCTGTTCACTCCTGTGGGGGGGGGACCAAAGCCACATGGGTCCCATCAATGGCACTTATGATGTTGGGGATATGTCCAAGGGCATAGAAGTCACCTTTCACTGTAGGCAAATCCTCCACCTGAGGGAAAACGATGTAGCTCCGCATGTGTTTCAGCAGGGCAGACAAAACTCTGGACAATACGTTTGAAAACATAGGCTGGGACATACCTGATGCCATGGCCACAGTTGTCGGAAAAGACCCACTAGCAAGGAAATGGAGCACTGATAGCACCTGCACTTGAGGGGGGATTTCCTGTGGGATGGTGGATTGCTGACATCAGGTCTGGCTCCAACTGGGTACACAGTTCCTCCTGCATGCACTGGGTCTCCTGAAACTTGGCCAGGACCGTTGCCATCGTCTCCTGGGAGTGGTGGCATGCTCCCATGATGGAGGAGAGGGCCTCGTGGAGAGGGGGTTCCCTAGGCCTGTCTGCCCCCTGTCGCACAGCAGCCCTCCCAGTTCCCCTGTGTTCCTGGGCCTCCGTCCCCTGGACCGTGTGCCCACTACCACTGCCCCCAGGTCTCTGTTGTTGTTGGGGTGGTGGGTTATCCTGGGTTCCCTGTAGTGGTGGACACACAGCTGATTGACGTGTCCTGGGAACGGAGGTATGGGCCCGCTGGGTGGGTGCTGTGCTGGTGTTACCAGAGGGTGGAAGGTCTGTGGTGGCCTGTGACTGGGTGTGGGGAACCGACTGTCCCGAGGCCCACGATGGTCAGGGCTGGTCATCTAGATCCAGGTGGACAGAGCTGCTGTCATCACTGTGGGCCTCTTCTGTGGGTGAGGTGGAGATGTCTGGACCCTCCTGTCTGGTGAAGTTGGGTAGTGGTCCTGCAGGGGTGTAAAGGCATGATTATTGCATCTGTGTGTGTCATGGTGTGCAATGGGTGGGTGAGCGTGTACCCCAGTGCTAGCATTCCTGTGTGGTGATGGTTGAGGGGGGTGTTATGGGTATGTGCAGTGGGCATGCTTTAGTGATGGGTGTCCATGCTTTGTTGTGTCATGCAGGGCTTGGTGTTGGGATGTGTAGTTTGTGTTATTAGTACATTTGTGAGGAGTTGGAGTGATAGGGGAGGGGGCGAGGCTGGGGGTCTGTGATAGCATGCAGGTAGGGTGGGGGATATGATAGTTAAGATTTGACTTACCAGAGTCCATTCCTCCACCGACTCCTGCGAGGCCCTCAGGATGCAGAATAGTCAAGACCTGCTCCTCCCATGTTGTTAGTTGTGGGGGAGAAGGTGGGGGTCCGCCGCCAGTCCGCTGTACCGCGATGTTGTGTCTGGAGACCACAGAACGCACATTCCCCCGTAGGTCGTTCCACCTCTTCCTGATGTCGTACCTATTTCTTGGGTGCTGTCCCACTGCGTTGACCCTGTCGACTATTCTTCGCCATAGCTCCATCTTCCTAGCTATGGAGGTGTGCAGCACCTGTGATCCAAATAGCTGTGGCTCTATCCGTACGATTTCCTCCACCATGACCCTGAACTCCTCCTCCGAGAACCTGGGGTGTCTTTGCCGTGCCATGGGGTGGTGTAGGTGATGTGTGGGGTGGTGTGTGTGGTGATAAGTGTGGTGATATGTAGTGGTGTGTGGTGTTTTGTGCGTGGAAGTTGTGTGGGTGAAGGTGTTGAGTGCCTGTGGCTGCTAGTTTGTGGATGGTGGTGTCTCTCTCTGGCCTTCTTTCCTATTTTTTGGTCGTAGGGGTTTGTGGATGATGTGGGTGTGTGTTTTATATTGTATTGAGTGTGTGGGAGTGGTGTGTGTATGTGTATGAGGTGTGTGTATTTTGAATTGTCCAATGTGGCTGTGTTTTGGAGATGTGTGTGTATTTTGAGCGCGGCGGTGTGTACCGCCAATGGAATACCGCGGTTGAAAGACCGCCGCGTGGATTCGTAGGTCATGATAGTGTGGGCGTGTAGGAGGCTGGACTGGCTTGTAGTGAGTACCTAGGGGTACTTACACCTTGCACCAGGCCCAGTTATCCCTTATTAGTGTATAGGGTGTCTAGCAGCTTAGGCTGATAGATAATGGTAGCTTAGCAGAGCAGCTTAGGCTGAACTAGGAGACGAGTGAAGCTCCTACAGTACCACTAGTGTCATATGCACAATATCATAAGAAAACACAATACACAGATATACTAAAAATAAAGGTACTTTATTTTTATGACAATATGCCAAAAGTATCTCAGTGAGTACCCTCAGTATGAGGATAGCAAATATACACAAGATATATGTACACAATACCAAAATATGCAGTAATAGTATTAGAAAACAGTGCAAACAATGTATAGTTACAATAGGATGCAATGGGGACACATAGGGATAGGGGCAACACAAACCATATACTCCAAAAGTGGAATGCGAACCACGAATGGACCCCAAACCTATGTGTCCTTGTAGAGGGTCGCTGGGACTGTAAGAAAACAGTTAGGGTTAGAAAAATAGCCCACCCCAAGACCCTGAAAAGTGAGTGCAAATTGCACTAAAGTTCCCCAAAGGACATAGAAGTCGTGATAGGGGAATTCTGCAGGAAAGACACAAATCAGCAATGCAACAACGATGGATTTCCAAACGAGGGTACCTGTGGAACAAGGGGACCAAGTCCAAAAGTCACAAGCAAGTCGGAGATGGGCAGATGCCCAGGAAATGCCAGCTGTAGGTGCAAAGAAGCTGCTACTGGACAGTAGAAGCTGAAGATTCTGCAGGAACGACAAGGGCTAGGAACTTCCCCTTTGGAGGACGGATCCCTCACGCCGTGGAGAGTCGTGCAGAAGTGTTTTCCTGAAGAAAGACCGCCAACAAGCCTTGCTAGCTGCAAATCGTGCGGTTAGGGTTTTTGGATGCTGCTGTGGCCCAGGAGGGACCAGGATGTCGCCAATTGCGTCTGGGGACAGAGGGGCATCAAGCAAGACAAAGAGCCCTCTCAGAAGCAGGCAGCACCCGCAGAAGTGCCGGAACAGGCACTACGAAGTGGAGTGAAACAGTGCTCACCCGAAGTCGCACAAAGGAGTCCCACGTCGCTCGTGCAATGCAGGTTAGAGTGCCGTGGACCCAGGCTGGACTGTGCACAAAGGATTTCTGCCAGAAGTGCACGGAGGCCGGAGTAGCTGCAAAAGTCGCGGTTCCCAGCAATGCAGTCTGGGGTGGGGAGGCAAGGACTTACCTCCACCAAACTTGGACTGAAGAGTCACTGGACTGTGGGAGTCACTTGGACAGAGTTGCTGGATTCAAGGGACCTCGCTCGTCATGCTGAGAGGAGACCCAGGGTACCGGTGATGCAGTTTTTTGGTGCCTGCGGTTGCAGGGGGACGATTCCGTCGACCCACGGGAGATTTCTTCTGAGCTTCTAGTGCAGAGAGGAGGCAGACTACCCCCACAGCATGCACCACCAGGAAAGCAGTCGAGAAGGCGGCAGGATCAGCGTTACAGAGTTGCAGTAGTCGTCTTTGCTACTTTGTTGCAGTTTTGCAGGCTTCCAGCGCGGTCAGCAGTCGATTCCTTGGCAGAAGGTGAAGAGAGAGATGCAGAGGAACTCGGATGAGCTCTTGCATTCATTATCTAAGGAATCCCCAAAGACAGAGACCCTAAATAGCCAGAAAAGGGGGTTTGGCTACTTAGGAGAGAGGATAGGCTAGCAACACCTGAAGGAGCCTATCAGAAGGAGTCTCTGACGTCACCTGCTGGCACTGGCCACTCAGAGCAGTCCAGTGTGCTAGCAGCACCTCTGTTTCCAAGATGGCAGAGGTCTGGAGCACACTGGAGGAGCTCTGGGCACCTCCCAGGGGAGGTGCAGGTCAGGGGATTGGTCACTCCCCTTTCCTCTGTCCAGTTTCGCGCCAGAGCAGGGCTGAGGGGTCCCTGAACCGGTGTAGACTGGCTTATGCAGAAATGGGCACCATGTGTGCCCATGAAAGCATTTCCAGAGGCTGGGGGAGGCTACTCCTCCCCAGCCCTAACACCATTTTCCAAAGGGAGAGGGTGTAACACCCTCTCTCTGAGGAAGTCCTTTGTTCTGCCTTCCTGGGCCAAGCCTGGCTGGACCCCAGGAGGGCAGAAACCTGTCTGAGGGGTTGGCAGCAGCAGCAGCTGCAGTGAAACCCCGGGAAAGGCAGTTTGGCAGTACCCAGGTCTGAGCTACAGACCTGTGGGATCATGGGATTGTGCCAACTATGCCAGGATGGCATAGAGGGGGTAATTCCATGATCATAGACATGTTACATGGCCATATTCGGAGTTACCATTGTGAAGCTACATATAGGTAGTGACCTATATGTAGTGCACGCGTGTAATGGTGTCCCCGCACTCACAAAGTCCGGGGAATTGGCCCTGAACAATGTGGGGGCACCTTGGCTAGTGCCAGGGTGCCCACACACTAAGTAACTTAGCACCCAACCTTTACCAGGTAAAGGTTAGACATATAGGTGACTTATAAGTTACTTAAGTGCAGTGTAAAATGGCTGTGAAATAACGTGGACGTTATTTCACTCAGGCTACAGTGGCAGGCCTGTGTAAGAATTGTCAGAGCTCCCTATGGGTGGCAAAAGAAATGCTGCAGCCCATAGGGATCTCCTGGAACCCCAATACCCTGGGTACCTCAGTACCATATACTAGGGAATTATAAGGGTGTTCCAGTATGCCAATGTAAATTGGTAAAATTGGTCACTAGCCTGTTAGTGACAATTTGAAAGAAATGAGAGAGCATAACCACTGAGGTTCTGATTAGCAGAGCCTCAGTGAGACAGTTAGTCATAACACAGGTAACACATTCAGGCACACTTATGAGCACTGGGGCCCTGGCTGGCAGGGTCCCAGTGACACATACAACTAAAACAACATATATACAGTAAAAAATGGGGGTAACATGCCAGGCAAGATGGTACTTTCCTACACAACCCCCTCCCAAACGAAGAACAATAAGACTAGCCATGACATGATGAGTCTTCATTGTGTAAGTGGAAATATCTGGAGAGTCCATCTGCATTGGAGTGGCTACTCCCAGGTCTATGTTCCACTGTATAGTCCATTCCCTGTAGGGGTATGGACCACCTCAATAATTTAGGATTTTCACCTTTCATTTGTTTTAGCCAAAGTAGAGGTTTGTGGTCTGTCTGAACAATGAAGTGAGTGCCAAACAGGTATGGCCTCAACTTCTTCAGTGCCCAGACCACAGCAAAGGCCTCCCTCTCTATGGCAGACCAACGCTTTTCTCTAGGGGTCAACCTCCTACTATTAAAAGCAACAGGTTGATCCTGGCCCTCAGAATTAAGTTGTGATAGGACTGCCCCTACTCCTAATTCAGATGCATCAGTTTGGACATAGAATTTTTTAGAGTAACAAGGGCTTTTCAGGACAGGTGCAGAGCATATGGCCTGCTTCAGCTCCTCAAAAGCTTTCTGACAGTTTGCTGTCCATAATACCTTTTTAGGCATTTTCTTGGATGTGAGGTCATTAAGAGGGGCTGTAATGGAGCCATAGTTCTTAATGAACCTCCTGTAATACCCAGTGAGGCCTAGGAAGGCTCTCACCTGAGTCTGAGTAGTAGGGGGAACCCAATCTATAATAGTTTGGATTTTCCCCTGAAGTGGTGCAATCTGTTCCCCACCAACAAGGTGCCCCAGATAAACCACCTTCCCCTGCCCTATCTGGCACTTTGAAGCCTTGATAGTGAGGGCTGCCTTTTGCAGGGCCTCCAAAACTTTCCATAGGTGGACCAGGTGATCATCCCAGCTGGAGCTAGAGACAGCTATATCGTCCAGATATGCTGCACTAAAAGCTTCCAGCCCTTGCAGGACTGTGTTCACCAACCTCTGAAAAGTGGCAGGTGCATTTGTCAATCCAAAAGGCATTACTGTGAATTGGTAATGGCCTCCAATGGTTGAAAATGCAGTTTTTGCTTTTGCATCTTCTGATAATTTGATCTGCCAATACCCTGCAGTCAAGTCAAAAGTGCTTAGATACTTGGCAGATGCCAGTGTATCTATGAGCTCATCTGCCCTGGGTATAGGGTGAGCATCAGTTTTGGTTACCTGGTTGAGACCTCTGTAGTCTACACAAAACCGCATTTCCTTCTTTCCATCTTTGGAATGAGGTTTTGGTACAAGTACCACAGGAGAAGCCCATGGACTTTCAGAGTGCTCAACCACTCCCAGTTCTAACATTTTCTGCACCTCTTGCTTTATGCAGTCTCTGACATGGTCAGGCTGCCTATAGATTTTACTTTTGACAGGCAAGCTGTCTCCAGTATCTATAGTGTGCTCACACCAAGAAGTGGTACCTGGCACAGTAGAGAAGAGTTCAGAAAACTGACCCAGGAGATTTATGCAATGGTCTTTCTGCTCAGCAGTAAGACAATCAGCCAAAACTACACCTTCCACTAGAGCATCTTGTTCTGTGGAAGAGAAGAGATCAGGGAGAGGGTCACTCTCTTCTTCCTGTCCCTCATCAGTTGCCATGAGCAGGGTGAGATCAGCCCAGTCATAGTAGGGTTTCAGGCGATTGACATGGAGCACCCTAAGGGGACTCCTGGCAGTGCCTAAGTCAACTAAGTAGGTGACTTCACCCTTTTTTTCAACAATTGTGTGGGGTCCACTCCATTTATCTTGGAGTGCTCTTGGGGCCACAGGCTCCAAGACCCACACTTTCTGCCCTGGTTGGTACTGAACCAAAACAGCCTTCTGGTCATGCCATTGCTTTTGGAGCTCTTGGCTGGCCTGAAGGTTTTTACTAGCCTTTTTCATGTACTCAGCCATCCTTGATCTGAGGCCAAGTACATAGTCCACTATGTCTTGCTTTGGAGCTTTTAAAGGTTGTTCCCAACCCTCCTTAACAAGTGTTAGAGGACCTCTCAAAGGGTGTCCAAAGAGGAGTTCAGAGGGGCTGAAGCCCACGCCTTTCTGGGGTACCTCCCTGTAAGCAAAAAGGAGGCATGGTAGAAGGATATCCCATCTCCTGCGGAGTTTTTCAGGGAGTCCCATAATCATGCCTTTGAGAGTTTTATTAAATCTCTCCACCAGTCCATTTGTTTGTGGATGATAGGGTGTAGTGAACTTGTATGTCACACCACACTCCTTCCACATGGCCTTTAAGTAAGCAGACATGAAATTGCTTCCCCTGTCTGATACCACCTCTTTTGGGAAGCCCACCCTGGAAAATATTCCCAGGAGGGCCTTTGCCACTGCAGGTGCTGTAGTGGTCCTTAGAGGAATAGCTTCAGGATATCTTGTGGCATGGTCCACTACCACCAAGATAAACCTATTGCCTGAAGCAGTAGGAGGGTCAAGGGGGCCAACTATGTCAACCCCTACCCTTTCAAATGGAACCCCAACCACAGGTAGTGGAATACGGGGTGCCTTTGGAGTTCCACCTGTCTTACCACTGGCTTGACAGGTTTCACAGGACTTGCAAAATTATTTTGTGTCCTCTGACATTCTAGGCCAATGAAACAAGGGAACAAGTCTGTCCCAAGTTTTCATTTGTCCTAAATGTCCAGCTAGGGGAATGTCGTGGGCTAGAGTTAGGAGGAACTTTCTGTACTCCTGAGGAATCACTAACCTCCTGGCAGTTCCAGGTTTAGGATCCCTTGCTTCAGTGTACAAGAGGTTGTCCTCCCAGTAAACTCTGTGAGAGTCACTGACATCCCCACTAGCTTGTTTGACAGCTTGCTGTCTTAGACCCTCTAGTGTGGGACAGGTTTACTGTGCCACACTCAGCTCCTCCCTGGCAGGCCCCCCTTCTCCCAAAAGCTCAGCAGTGTCTGCTTCTAGCTCCTCTGGTGTAGGTTCTGCACAGGGTGGAAATTCTTCTTCCCTAGAAGAAGAATCCACTGTAGAGGGAGGGATAGTAGGTAGTGCTTTACTTCTACTAGCCCTAGCTTTAGGGAGCACTTGGTCCATTGTTCCAGGATCCAAGTTACCCTGTCCTTTTTGCTTTTTGCTTTTTGGCCTGAGCCCTGGTTAAAGCAAAAATATGCCCTGGGATGCCCAGCATTGCTGCATGGGCCTCCAACTCCCCATCTGACCAAGCTGATGTCTCCAAATCATTTCCTAGTAGACAGTCTACAGGTAAATCTGAGGCTACCACAACTTTCTTTGGACCAGTAACCCCCCCCCGTTGAGATTTACAACAGCCATGGGGTGGCTAAGTGTGTTGTTGTGAGCATCGGTTACTTGGTACTGGTGACCAAGTAGGTGTTGTTCAGGGTGGACCAGTATCTCTATTACCATTGTAACACTGGCACCAGTGTCCCTGTAGGCCTGAACCTCAACACCATTTATTAGGGGTAGTTGCTTGTACTTATCCACGTTAAGGGGACAAGCAACTAAGGTGGCTAAATCAATAGCCACCGGGAGACTAACACAGCCTCTGTGGTCTCCCTAACAAGACCAACCCCAACTAAGTTACCAAAAGTGAGCCCAGCTACTCCCTTGGATTGGCTATTAGTAGGTTTGCTCCCACCACCACTGCAATTAGTAGGGAGACTAGGTGTAGCAGTAGGGGTTGTAGTGGTAGGAGGCTTGGTGCTTTTCTTTGGACAACTGGGATCTGTTGTCCAATGGCCTTTTATTTTACATAAATAGCACCATGGTTTCTTTTCCTTGTTTTGATTAGAAGAGGATTTGGGCCCACCACCCCCACCAGAGTGTTTTTGTGGGCCTGATGAAAACTCATTTTTAGATTTGTCCCCACCCTTGTCAGAAGACTTACCATCCTTCTTCTTGTTGCCATCTTTGTCACCCCCTGTATGAACTTTTCTGTTCACCCTTGTTCTGACCCATTTGTCTGCCTTCTTTCCCAATTCTTGGGGAGAGGTCAGATCAGAGTCCACCAGGTACTGGTGCAACAAATCAGACAAAAAGTTATTAAGTATATGCTCTCTCAGGATCAAGTTATACAGGCTTTCATAATCAGTAACTTTACTGCCATGTAACCACCCCTCCAAGGCCTTCACTGAATGGTCAACAAAATCAACCCAGTCTTGTGAAGACTCCTTTTTGGTCTCTCTGAACTTCATCCTGTACTGTTCCGTGGTTAAGCCATAACCATCCAGGAGTGCATTCTTAAGAACTGCAAAATTATTGGCATCACTTTCTTTTACAGTAAGGAGCCTATCCCTACCCTTTCCACTAAATGATAGCCATAAGATAGCAGCCCACTGCCTTTGAGGGACATCCTGTACAACACAGGCAGCAAACCACTTGTTAATGTCATCCCCCTCCTTATAAGGGGGAACTATCTTGTGCAGATTCCTAGAATCATGCTCTTTTGCAGGATGACTATTGGGAATACTGCTGCTGCCACCATGGGTTTCTAAACCCAACTTCTGTCTTTCTTTTTCTAGTTCAAAGGACTGTCTATCCAAATCCAGCTGTTGCTTCTTGAGCTTCAGTCTGGTTTGTTCCACTATCAATTTATTGAGCTCCCTTTCTAACAATCTGTCATCAGGGTGGGTGGGAGGGACATGTCTAGAAACAGAAGTATGATGAGAAAGGACAGAAGGAGACCTGTCCCTAACAGAAGGCACCCTAACAGCTTGGCTCACAGAAACAGCACTTCTACTATGATGAGAAGGAATAATCTTACTGGGATGTGAGACCACACTATCTGTATGATGTGACTCAACATCAGTTCCAACTATGCTAGGTTGTCTGCTAGGGGGCAGGCTTGGAAGTTTCCCTCCCACTTCTTTAGTTAGGGGAGCCCCAGAGTCAGAGTGGGAACCATCAGCTAACTTTTCAACAGGATTGCCAGCTGTGGCCTTATCCTGTTCAATAAGCATATTCACTAACAGTTCTCTAGAAGGATTCTTCCTTACACTTAAACCTCTATCTATGCAGAGACTCCTTGCTTATTTCCAGCTAAGGTTATCATAAGCAAGTTTGGACAGATCAACAGTTTGGCCTGTGCCAGACATTTTAGACAGTATTTAAGTGACAGAAAAAGTGAAGAAAACGTTTTTCAGAACTTTTAGAAAGACAGAAAAAAACTTTGTAAACTTTTTAAGAACTTTTTAGAAAGTTAGAGGTACTTTTCAGCACTTTAGAAAAGAAGTGAGAAAAGAAATGCAAAACTTTTTGGTTAGGTGTACATACACTGAACTTGTTTTGTATATTTTTCTCTTATGAAAAGTACAATGACAAAAGGGGGAAGTAGTTACAGAGCACTTATCCCACCACTGCACAACCAATGTAGGAGGCTGGACTGGCTTGTAGTGAGTACCTAGGGGTACTTACACCTTGCACCAGGCCCAGTTATCCCTTATTAGTGTATAGGGTGTCTAGCAGCTTAGGCTGATAGATAATGGTAGCTTAGCAGAGCAGCTTAGGCTGAACTAGGAGACGAGTGAAGCTCCTACAGTACCACTAGTGTCATATGCACAATATCATAAGAAAACACAATACACAGATATACTAAAAATAAAGGTACTTTATTTTTATGACAATATGCCAAAAGTATCTCAGTGAGTACCCTCAGTATGAGGATAGCAAATATACACAAGATATATGTACACAATACCAAAATATCCAGTAATAGTATTAGAAAACAGTGCAAACAATGTATAGTTACAATAGGATGCAATGGGGACACATAGGGATAGGGGCAACACAAACCATATACTCCAAAAGTGGAATGCGAACCACGAATGGACCCCAAACCTATGTGTCCTTGTAGAGGGTCGCTGGGACTGTAAGAAAACAGTTAGGGTTAGAAAAATAGCCCACCTCAAGACCCTGAAAAGTGAGTGCAAAGTGCACTAAAGTTCCCCAAAGGACATAGAAGTCGTGATAGGGGAATTCTGCAGGAAAGACACAAATCAGCAATGCAACAACGATGGATTTCCAAACGAGGGTACCTGTGGAACAAGGGGACCAAGTCCAAAAGTCACAAGCAAGTCGGAGATGGGCAGATGCCCAGGAAATGCCAGCTGTGGGTGCAAAGAAGCTGCTACTGGACAGTAGAAGCTGAAGATTCTGCAGGAACGACTTGGCTAGGAACTTCCCCTTTGGAGGACGGATCCCTCACGCCGTGGAGAGTCGTGCAGAAGTGTTTTCCTGAAGAAAGACAGCCAACAAGCCTTGCTAGCTGAAAATCGTGCGGTTAGGGTTTTTGGATGCTGCTGTGGCCCAGGAGGGACCAGGATGTCGCCAATTACGTCTGGGGACAGAGGGGGCGTCGAGCAAGACAAGGAGCCCTCTCAGAAGCAGGCAGCACCCGCAGAAGTGCCGGAACAGGCACTACGAAGTGGAGTGAAACGGTGCTCACCCGAAGTCGCACAAAGGAGTCCCACGTCACCGGAGGACAACTTAGAAGGTCGTGCAATGCAGGTTAGAGTGCCGTGGACCCAGGCTGGACTGTGCACAAAGGATTTCCGCCGGAAGTGCACGGAGGCCAGAGTAGCTGCAAAAGTTGCGGTTCCCAGCAATGCAGTCTGGGGTGGGGAGGCAAGGACTTACCTCCACCAAACTTGGACTGAAGAGTCACTGGACTGTGGGAGTCAATTGGACAGAGTTGCTGGATTCAAGGGACCTCGCTCGTCGTGCTGAGAGGAGACCCAGGGTACCGGTGATGCAGTTCTTTGGTGCCTGCGGTTGCAGGGGGACGATTCCGTCGTCCCACAGGAGATTTCTTCTGAGCTTCTAGTGCAGAGAGGAGGAAGACTACCCCCACAGCATGCACCACCAGGAAAGCAGTCAAGAAGGCGGCAGGATCAGCGTTACAGCGTTGTAGTAGTCGTCTTTGCTACTTTGTTGCCGTTTTGCAGGCTTCCAGCGTGGTCAGCAGTCGATTCCTTGGCAGAAGGTGAAGAGAGAGATGCAGAGGAACTCGGATGAGCTCTTGCATTCGTTATCTAAGGAATCCCCAAAGACAGAGACCCTAAATAGCCAGAAAAGAGGGTTTGGCTACTTAGGAGAGAGGATAGGCTAGCAACACCTGAAGGACCTATCAGAAGGAGTCTCTGACGTCACCTGCTGGCACTGGCCACTCAGAGCAGTCCAGTGTGCTAGCAGCACCTCTGTTTCCAAGATGGCAGAGGTCTGGAGCACACTGGAGGAGCTCTGGGCACCTCCCAGGGGAGGTGCAGGTCAGGGGAGTGGTCACTCCCCTTTCCTTTGTCCAGTTTCGCGCCAGAGCAGGGCTGAGGGGTCCCTGAACCGGTGTAGACTGGCTTATGCAGAAATGGGCACCATGTGTGCCCATGAAAGCATTTCCAGAGGCTGGGGGAGGCTACTCCTCCCCAGCCCTAACACCATTTTCCAAAGGGAGAGGGTGTAACACCCTCGTTCTGCCTTCCTGGGCCAAGCCTGGCTGGACCCCAGGAGGGCAGAAACCTGTCTGAGGGGTTGGCAGCAGCAGCAGCTGCAGTGAAACCCCGGGAAAGGCAGTTTGGCAGTACCCAGGTCTGAGCTACAGACCTGTGGGATCATGGGATTGTGCCAACTATGCCAGGATGGCATAGAGGGATCAATTCCATGATCATAGACATGTTACATGGCCATATTCGGAGTTACCATTGTGAAGCTACATATAGGTAGTGACCTATATGTAGTGCACGCGTGTAATGGTGTCCCCGCACTCACAAAGTCCGGGGAATTGGCCCTGAACAATGTGGGGGCACCTTGGCTAGTGCCAGGGTGCCCACACACTAAGTAACTTAGCACCCAACCTTTACCAGGTAAAGGTTAGACATATAGGTGATTTATAAGTTACTTAAGTGCGGTGTAAAATGGCTGTGAAATAACGTGGACGTTATTTCACTCAGGCTGCAGTGGCAGGCCTGTGTAAGAATTGTCAGAGCTCCCTATGGGTGGCAAAAGAAATGCTGCAGCCCATAGGGATCTCCTGGAACCCCAATACCCTTGGTACCTCAGTACCATATACTAGGGAATTATAAGGGTGTTCCAGTATGCCAATGTAAATTGGTAAAATTGGTCACTAGCCTGTTAGTGACAATTTGAAAGAAATGAGAGAGCATAACCACTGAGGTTCTGATTAGCAGAGCCTCAGTGAGACAGTTAGTCATAACACAGGTAACACATTCAGGCACACTTATGAGCACTGGGGCCCTGGCTGGCAGGGTCCCAGTGACACATACAACTAAAACAACATATATACAGTGAAAAATGGGGGTAACATGCCAGGCAAGATGGTACTTTCCTACAGGGCGTATTTCTGTTGGGGTGACGGTGGAGGTTTTGTTTTCACCAGTTTATCACTGACCTTTGGTGTGGCGGACTTGTGTGGGTGTCTGAATTTTGTCGGATTTCGGGATGTGGGTCATAATAGCTGTGGCGGATTTCTGCGGCCACGGCGGTGTGTTGGCGGTCTTCTGCACGGCGGTAAGCGTCTTTTACCGCCAATGTTGTAATGACCCCCACAGTCTTTTGGCGCTGATATTAACCAATTAGAATATATTGCACAGGCAGCAGGACTCGGATACCAGAGAAATAGGGGTAAAGAGTTACATAGCGATTGACAATATTTTGTGGGACACTTGAGATTCTCTATGCTTCTGCATTTACCGCTGGCGATTTTGCTTTCCTTCTACTGGCACACCTCTGTGACCATATTGGGAAGTGTCTGGCTCCCACTTTTGAACCTTGCGACACTTCTGGGCGGAACTGCACAGTTTTAGTCAGTCTATGTTTTGTGTTTCATCCATTTTATTTTGTTTCTTTTACTTGACCAGTAGTTCTTACCTGCAGGGGAGCCTGCCAGGAGGAAAAGGGGTTTCTGGACCCAAGTTAGTGCCCTATTGCCATTGCCATTGCCCATTCACCTGTTTTCTTTGTTTCTTTTACTTGACCAGTATTTCTTACCTGCAGGGGAGCCTGCAGGGGGAACAGTATTCACTGGACCCCTGTTAGTACTTTCTTTTTTCCGCATTGGTTTTCACTTGGCTACGCGCTCTATGCTGAGCTACTTAGATGGTTGGGGAGTGCGTCCGCACAGCTGCCTTTAGGCAGCACTTGGGATTCTCTTTGCTTCCGCATGTACCACTGGGGATTTTGCTTTCCTTTTACTGGCACACTGCTGTGGCCATATTGGGAGGTGTCTGGCTCCTGCTTTAAACCTCACCGCACACCTGGGCGGGATTGTCCAGTTGTATTCAGTTTATGATTTGTGTTTCACCCATTTTATTTTGTTTCTTTTACTTGACCAGTAGTTCGTACCTGCAGGGGAGCCTTCCGGGAGGAAAGGGGTTCCTGCCCAATTGCCATTGCCATTGCTGTTGCCCATTCACTTGTTTTATTTTGTTTCTTTTACTTGATCAGTAGTTCTTAACTGCAGGGGAGCCTGCAGGGGGGACAGGATTTGCCAGACCCCTGTTAGCGCCTTCTTTTTTTTCCATTGGTTTTCACTCAGCTACGCGCTCAATGACGGGCTACCAAGTAGGCCGGGGAGCGTGTCCGTGCTGCTGGCACGCTTAAGGGCGCACCAAATGCAAGCCTGTCTGTACCTGTCCGTGCTCGGACTGCGCCATGTGCCGGGACTTCTGGTCAATCATATAGGGGGTCTTATTCCAGGAATGGGCTTCTGGACCTAGGAATACCCGGTAAGTCTACTAGTTGTTCTGTTCTCAATTGCGCCTCCCATCCTAGCCAGTTTAACTGCCCTGGATGTAGCTTCTTTACAAACTCTATTCCAAACACTGACCCCCAGGACAATTTGAGATCCAAGGGACCTATTTATCCCTGTTAAAATTAGCATAATGATGGATCTTTACCCTGTCTGTTATTGAACACCAGATCCCTAGGCAGACATTGCTACGGGTTTGCTCAACATATGGAAAGCCATGCGCCAGGTGTAGGGTTTCTTACTGAAACACAGCTGGAGGAAGCCTAGGAGCCGGATTTCAAAATAGCTATACCAGATGCTATGATCTTTATAGATCATAGCATCTGGATAGAATAGGAAACAGGGGGGGGGGGTTGCAATAATTTATCGGGCCAATTTAAAAACAAGCTTTACTCTGATTGTAGATATTGAAGGGGAAGCCTTGTTTACACTAATATTAAACAAAGTGTTTTTAATGGTGTATTGATATATGACCACCTGGCCCTAAAAGGAATCAAAACACTGCAAAGCCTGCTGGACTCATGTATGGAACATCCCAATTTCACAGTGCTGGGGGACCTTAATTTTCATTAGGATCTCACAGATAATAGGGAAACTCTTTGTTTGGTTGATTGTTGCAGTAGCTTTGGTCTAACGCAAGTGGTCAAGGAGCCCACTCATAAGGCTGATCACATATGGATGGTATTTTTACTAATAACCCTAATCCTTATGTTTGAGAAGGTTCTGCCTTTGGTATAGACGATCACATGGTTCTCTTCTTTAGTCTTACAGTTGTAGTCCCTAACTCAAGTCCTATTGGAACAGGTAAACCGCTGATCAAGAGACCCGGACGGAAGATAGATAAATCTAAGCTTGAACATACCTTATTAAACAACATCCCTTGAATAGATAACGCAGGTGATACCGCTGCAGAGAATTATCATAGCTGGATTGAAGCGGCCGTTATCCCGCTTGCTCCAGAAAAAAAGATAAAAAGTTATAGGAAACGCCCCACTGCTCCTTCGTACTCCATGTAGCTTAAGAAATGTAAACAAAAATGCTGTACTCTAGAGCATAAATGGAGAAAAGAGTACGGAAGTATAGCTAGACTGTTTTATAAAGCAGCCTGTGATGACTATAAAGCGGCAATCATAAGGGAAAAGAAAAAATATTGTACAGAGAAGATAAATACTGCAAAAAAAAATCCACAGATATGTAAGTTGAAACTATTACTTGTCTTTCTAGTGCTGACCAAAATAACATTTATACTCCTGACCAAGAGTTTTGTGATGAAATAGTGGTTTTCTCCCAGTCAAAAGTCAATTGTGTTTTCAACTCATTTGTGGCTAATTTAGTTGGAACCAGTCCTAGTATCCCTACCGGTTCTTCATTAGATACATCCTACGCTAATAATGAGAAAACAGGAAACATCGGGGGTCTACACAATTTTCCCGCTTTAACAGAGGATAAAATTATTAAACTACAGGAAACAACCAAGTCCGGTTCTCCTGCAGACCTATGTCCACCATATGTAGTACAAACTCTTTCCACCATCATAGCAGTTCATTGGACAAAACTTTTATAAAACCTATTGATTTCCCCACAGCCTGGAAAAAAAGCATCCATTCTCTTCATATTAAAAAAATCTTCATTAGACCCTATGACAGTGAAAAATAACCGGCCCATCTCTAGGTTACCCCTTCCCAAAAAATATGGGAAAAAGCCCTAAATGAAGTCTTTACGACTTACTTGGGCATGCATGATGTTCTTGACCCAGCCCAGGATGGCTTTTGGCCCAAACATTGTACAGAGACAGTGCTACTCTGTGCAACGGAGGAAATCCTTCAGGTGGTAGATAAGGGTGGCAAGGTGGTGCTGGCCCTTTTAGATCTTTCAGCCATGTTTGACACGATAAACCACTTTGTTTTGGTCAGCCGGCTGAGGGATATCAGGATTGGGGGTACAGCACTTGCAATCCTCAGCTCCTTCCTATTTACCCAGGAATAGAGAGTACAGGTGGGTGGCTTTAAGTCCAAGCCCTTTACCCTCCCATATGGGGTTCCTCAGGGATCTTCCCTGTCACCCACATTGTTTAGCATCTATGTTACCCCCCTCATGAAGCTTATTCAATCATATGGCTTCTCTGTTATCTCTTATACAGATGACACTCAGATAGGTGTGTCCTCATCCTCTGAGACTGGCAGAGTGGCTAATAACTTCAGTAGCTGCCTAAGACAAGTTTCTACTTGGATGAGGGACAACTGTCTGAAATTGAATTCCAAGAAAACAGAGGTACTACTTTTTGGAAATAAGCCAGAATTTTGGAGTATTTGCTGACGGCCGGGAAACCTTGGTCCGCTTCCCTCCCCAGTCAGTAACGCCAGAAATTTGGGGGTGGTATTTGATCATCAACTGGGTTTCTCAGACCAGATCAATTCCATTCCTACACCGTGTTTCCATCTAGTTGGGATTTTGAAAAGATTTTTCCATTTGTCCCCTGTGAGATGCAAAAGATGGTGGCCCTCATACTATCGAGGACTGATTACTGTAGTTCTTTGTATTTGGGCATGAACAAGCAGTCACAAGTTAAGCTACAATCCCTACAAAACGTACCCACTCGGCTGCACCCAAGCAGCTATCAAGATCGCCATCCCCATGGTATACAGCAGCATGATGCGCAAAAAACGTAAGCATTCTGTTTTTTTTTTAGCTTCTGAGCCTCCTTCCCAATCAAGTGTGTTTCCTGTAAACAGGCAATTTGAATCCAGTGGCACTGGAGATATGAGTGTATTCTATAGCGTTTGGTGTAATCCGGTAGTCCCCTGACATTCCATGTGAGGATATGAATATTATTAGCCATAAGAGTGGGTGCCCCGCCCTTGGATCCAGCCCGTGCCTCCCTTGGGAAGAATGTATCCAGTGTCTCAATCCCCCTGTAGTATTACTAACCCCCTCACATGCACTGCAACACCAAACAGCATCCCTGCAAACATCAGGGAATGGAAACAATAGTAACAGACCCACCACCCCAGATAAACAGCTACAAAACTAGCAAACATGCTGCCTATCTACAACTATAGTAGCTGCCAGGAGCTGCAGCCTAAATCCAACACAGCCAAACCATGGCCTACCACGAAACATGGATCGGGCTACACACCACCCAACATAATTCACATTATTGTGCCAACAATACCCCGGCAAACAAACTTAGCAGTATTAACCAATGATAGTGAAGCAAGACCGCATCTCCCCCACAAGCCGGAACCCCTCCATCCCCTCTGCAAAAAATGAGGAAAAAAGTAGGTTAAAAAGGAGAGAAAACACATATGAGGAGCGACATAGCAAATATAAGCAAATTTTCCTTCAATTCGAGGATCTGCCAAGGATGCAAGGATCTGAACCGGTTCTGCTCCTGTTATTTCAGACACCTTGGTCAAGGGGGCCAGCGCCACAGCTCCATCCTCTTGCACCACAATGCCTTCCGGGCCTCCGTCCTCGGGATTTCGAGCTCCACTGTCCACGAGCTCCCACCGCAGCCCCCAATTGGGGCTACGCGACCCCCTCTCCAGACAGGATCCAGATCTCAATGACCTCCTTTTGTCTCTCGGGATCTTTGCCCACATCTCTAGCCATGTCCATTTGTCCTCCGGTGAGTCAAAAAAAAGTGAGACTTGCCCCTCGAGATCACCTGTAATCTGGCTGGGTAAAGACACATGTATCAGAGTCCCATGGTGCACTACTTCCCTTGATTTCCAAAAAGTTCTTACGGCTGCCCTGCACCTTGTGTGTGCAGTCTGGATAAACGGAGATCCTATGGTTCTCAAAGTGAGTGCTATTAATTTCTGAGGCAGCACGTAGGAAACAGTCCGTATCCTTGTAATTAAGCATACGAGGTATGATGGCTCACGGTGGCGCCCCAGGCCTAGGGGGTGCCACCAGTGGTGAAAAATGGCAACAATCCAGTGGGCTGTAACGTGTCTTTAATCCAGTGTTCTACAAAACTCTCCATCACCATTCCCTCTGCCCGCTCAGGAAAACCCAACAAGTGTACATTGTTGCAGCGGGATCTTCCCTCCGTATCCTCTGCCCTGACCTCCAATTGTGCAGTTTTAGAGGAGATCGTGGCCATCTGTTGCCTGAACAAAGCAACCTTAGATTGCAGCTCCACAATTGTCCCCTCCGCAGCACGAACCTTCTCTGATAGCTTCCGCAGATCAGCACAGAGGAGGTTCACCTCAATAGCCACCATCGCGATTTTCCCCTCTGGCTCCACTCGAGAACCCTGAATAGCTGCCTGGAATTTCGCATGCGAGGGCTCCTCCACCAAGACATCCATAGCCATATCGCTATGACCAGCACCTTGGAGTGTCTGCCGCTGCATAGACACCGCCGTGGTATATTGCTCGACTGTATTACCAAATGGGGCCTGGTTGTTTGTTTCTCCCCATATTGTAGGCAGCTCTGCTCACTCCCTGCAGCTGCCCTCCCAGCAATCCGTCACTCAGGGCTAGGTGATGCCTGTTTGCAGGAGAACCCCCACCTTTACACAATCACCAGGAACCCCCTGCATCGGGCCCTCCAGGACCCCAGGCACTGCACAGGACATAGCGCTGTGATGTAAAGTCTGACATTGGCACTATCCAAGGGTGAATCCCCCCTAGGTGAACAGAATCTTAGCCAGTATGATGCCAGGTATGCTCTACAGTGCCCCAATGACCAAGGGATCGCTCACTCTATTCCCAGTATCCATGATGGAGGTCCTAATAGGCCCCAGCCTGATAGCAGTCAGAAAAAGGTCCAGGTCTCACATAGTACCAGTGCCATCAGATGCCCCCCCAACCAGGACAGCCCCCCCACCACTTCTGCCTCCCAATATATCAATGGATTACCTCCTGTGCAGCATCTGTCGCCATGTCAGGCTCCCTGTTGTTATGCAGGTGCAATACTGTTGACATCCAGTGCTCAGGCACTCATCAGGATCCAAGTTGCAAGGGCCCCTCAGGGCATCAGTCTGCAACCAAGGTCAGGGAGCCAGCCCCCATCACATGCACCAGCCGGGCCCAGCAGTGGTCTAATGATTGCCACATCACAGCACAAGATTCCGTTTGAGGCGTTGCACCACAAGTCTCAGCTCCCAGCAGCATGGCCTTGCTGCAGACACTAGAAAGGAGGCTGGTCCCATCTGCGCCTCACCACTCTGGTCCAATACACTCAGAGGTAGCGGGCACAATGCATACGGATCACAGCAGGCCGTTAGTCCCCAACAGCGGAGTTCCCAACAGGCCCAAGCAGGCCTCTGCTCTCCCAACCATGAGGTCCACCGCCCAGCAGGGGAATCGGAAGGCCACAGGTTAGCAGCCGGGAAGAGAATTCACCCCCACCTGCTCTCGACCGCCAGGCCTGTGGCTCATTGCAGGATTATGCAGGATTCCGTAGGGTGGCCGTGGAGCCGCTCAGAAGAGCACCCTGTCGGCCATCTTGCGTGGCCATGCTCGCCATAGATGATAATCTTAGATGGTGAACAAATATTTTATTTGTTATGTTTGGATGCTCATTCTTGGCATGACTCCTTGAATTAGATAGAATTTCCTAAATGGATGGAAATCTCCTCAGTTCTGAAAATCTCACAGATATGCATATATTTACACTAAGGCGGTCATTCTGACCCTGGCGGTCAAAGACCGCCAGGGCGGAGGACCGCGGGAGCACCGCCGACAGGCCGGCGGTGCTCCAATGGGGATTCCGACCGCGGCGGTAAAGCCGCGGTCGGACCGGCACCACTGGCGGGCTCCCGCCAGTGTACCGCCGCCCCATTGAATCCTCCAAGGCGGCGCAGCTTGCTGCGCCGCCGAGGGGATTCCGACCCCCCCTACCGCCATCCAGATCCCGGCGGTCCGACCGCCGGGATCCGGATGGCGGTAGGGGGGGTCGCGGGGCCCCTGCAGTGCCCATGCCACTGGCATGGGCATTGCAGGGGCACCCGTAAGAGGGCCCCTAAATGTATTTCCCTGTCTGCTGCGCAGACAGTGAAATACGCGACGGGTGCAACTGCACCCGTCGCACAGCTTCCACTCCGCCGGCTCGATTCCGAGCCGGCTTCATCGTGGAAGCCTCTTTCCCGCTGGGCTGGCGGGCGGCCTGAAGGCGACCGCCCGCCAGCCCAGCGGGAAAGTCAGAATTACCGCCGCGGTCTTTCGACCGCGGAACGGTAACCTGACGGCGGGACTTTGGCGGGCGGCCTCCGCCGCCCGCCAAGGTCAGAATGAGGGCCTAAGTATTTTAGAAAAAAATGTTTTCAAATATCAGTGGTAGTGCTGAAATTATGTGAAAGAGCCTCAAAAACGTAAATTAGGTAATTCAATTATGAAATCATAAAATTACAGTTTTAGCTCTTACAACACACATTATATAAAGGGATATCTACTTCTGCCAAGAGCCATAAATTGGGGACATGAATGGAAGAGTACAACTGCTAGTGGAAATCACAGGCATGCAGAGGACCCTGCCCAAGGTAAATGGTTACAGGAGTCTCCAACTCTGTCTGCAACTGCAAGTTATGCTGTGAATCTTGACAAGGAATTGTCTTGATCAGAATAGACAGAGAATTCTCTGTTCTAATTTTTAGGTTATGTATTACACAATGTGGAGGGCTGTATTCTTATTTTTGTGCCAGAGTGGCATAAATTGATAGGCTTCTGCAAGACACAGCCCTATATCCAAGTACCTTATAACCTTGTCACAAGTATTAAGACCTGCGTATGAACTAACATTTTTATATATTCCTTTACCAGATGTTAATTTTGAGCTTTATTGATTTTTTTAAATATTCTTGGTAACAATGTTTTTGATTCTGTGTTTTTATCTTAAATCCTGGAGTAGCCAAAGATAATTACCGATTTTTGCATTTTTAAAGTGTACATTTTAAATCTGTACAGTATTTCTTGAGTGACTGAGTAATCGGAGTGAAGGGTCAATTACATAAGAAGAGACTAATGTATATATTGTTTCAGCAGACTGGGACATCAGCAATCACTCAAGACAGGAATGGTGGTTATGCAAACAACAGTATCACAACAGCAAAACATTCTGAAAGAGGACACAAACTGACAAGAATTTCGAATTTTAAAATGAACAATTAAATATTCAATGTTAGCCTCAGACAAATCATATATGTTGCACTGTCCTTTGTAGGTCTTCCAAAAGTACAGAATGAATTCAGGAGAGCAATACAGTTTCATTATTGTGTGACATCTTGGAAATAACATGTGAGAAGGACAGACTGTTGAGACAAAGCTCATACTCATCAGTTATATAAATCAATTGTCCATTGAATTCACTCTTTGAGTTGCAAACAAAACATTCTCTCAAAGACCTATTAGTTTCTTAATTAAAGACTAACATAATCTTTCCTTTAATCAAAAACAATTTCCCAGACTCCTTTTCAAGTATGTTCATCAACGTCATCCCTCAGCATTGCTTTACAATAAAAGAACACTGGAGACCCTGGTGAGACATACTGAATGTATTCCTTCAGTGGTCAGGGCTATATGTTAATCAACATGACATGACAGCTAATACAGTTTCTTAGGCAGAGCCCACAGGATACAGGTCAATCATGCTAATTCTTTTGGAAGCATAGGTAATTTTAGGCTGAAAAATGGGGTAACGGGAAAAGTGAAACACAGGGTTGGTAGTGGTGAGATGGCCAGTGTGAAATCCGAAATCTTGGCTCAGAATAAAGATCTGCCAGTAAGTTTACTTCCTAGAAAAACGGCAGCATATTAAATGACATATTGGTGCTATTTGTGACTGTGGATAGAGCCGAGGATCATGGGATCAAATCATTTGGGAAAACTGTGCGAAGTCTTAAGAGAACCTACTTGGTACATAGCTGCAGCCGAGGCAGCAAAACAGCTGTAGGAAGTCCAGGAACTTAAAACCACTAAGGCACTTTGAAAACTTTGACTGTGGGCTCAAATGAGCAAAAATAAGAAGGTGGTTTCTTTAGAGAAAGACTTACATCATGCAAAATATTATGCCTTCCACATACACAACTAGCTGCCATGATGTGTGATGAGTGTGAGCACACTTTGGGGATAGACCAAATTCTTGGAAGGATAATTTATGTGGCACAGTTAGTAAACAGTTGAGCATTGTTTCTTTGTCTGTAGCTGCTGAATGCTTGGAATGTTGAGAGGGCAAGGCTGTACTCCACCTCTTTCCTCCACCCATTCCCCATCTGCTCTAATCTCATGTTGTGCAGTCCTACATCCATTCCTTTTGTCAACCATGGGTCTGAGATCCTCTCACCAATCTTTTAGGTCACCCACTCTGCTAGTGCAGGTGTTTTAATAAAAGTTTATTCATGAGTGTTTATGTATTCTGAGTAACGGATTTGCATAGAAAATGTAATAACGATAGAAAATAATGCACGCATTTGAAAATGTGATCACGATGAATGGCCGCCGATGTCCACAAAGTGTACTTATTAATGGAATTAATATGAAATGTTGAGCATATGTTTGACTAATGTAGTAATATGTCATATTAAGGGTTATGGATTATGTATTAGCTTTATTAACTGTAGGCCTTAACTTTGCGAAGGTCTTGGCATAGTTGCCAGGCCTCATGTCAAGCTGTATTTCTTAACGTTTAATAAATGGCTGCCCTAGAAAGTTAAACCATGATTTTCCATTGTATTGTGTAAATGTGCTCGTAGCTGAGAATCTTTTCTCATGAGAACCGATCGCTAGAAGATGTTGCTCTTGCTAAATGTAACATTATGTGTGTTATGTGTGTAAAGTGTGTAAGACTGACTTTCTCAAGAGGAGAACAGTGGAGACACTGACCGGAGTAGAAGCTGTAACAATATTGTTAACTGACGAGCCGAATGATGAAAACATTGCAGGAGAAAACCAATCAGCGACATGTGAAAGGAGGAATGGTAGACTTAATAGATTTGGAGTTTTTGTTTTAATGGACAAGGTGTGAACCTGCGTTCCCTTGACCAATAGGGATATGGGAAGCAGTTTTTGTGAATTTAACTTAACAGGACTGCACCAAGAGACGATTAGCCATTCTCTCTATTCATGTGGAGGGTTTACCTCTATTCTTTCGAGTTGCTTAAAGACTTTTTGTTTTCTGAACTTTGATGCCCAATCCTGATGCCTTGCTGACCGACTGGTGTCCTGATGACGAAGACTATCTTAGCTTTCCGACCCAATTGAGGAGAGGTATTATTGTACCCATGTACATGTCATGCATATTTGCTTTTTCTTTCTAGGTACCAACTGCACTGTTTTGTTAGAGCCATAGTTAGATGGTTTTCCAAATTTGTGTTACTAAGTTGTTTTGCATGAAGCCCAACATGCTGATGCTAGTCTGGTCTTAGTTAAGGATCCTCACTAATGAAAATCTGATAATAGGGAATAACGTTTGATTAATTTATTTGATGAATCTAAATGTATGTGATATCATTTGCGCAATAGTTCTTGTTATTAATTTGCACCGTAACCTTAGAATGTTTAATAATTAAAGCTTTGAGTAGACAGAAGTTCTTCCGTCGCTTTGGACAGCCAGTGTTGTTTCTGTGTGTGTATCATTTGATTTTGAGATGAAGTTACATGACATTAGAATTTTTAATATAGGGAAATAAATATTCTAACTTTAACTAAAGGTGTGGTTATTCTAGTGCGTGACAATTACTGACTCCATTGATTATTAATGTCATTGATTATTGTTGATTATTGATTATTGATCTGCATGTACGGGTGTTATGGTGAGATCATCTTAATTGAGAGTCCAAAGGTTCATCAACCTATTCGCGTCCCCTTGTAAGTTTACTTATTAAGGTCAGACGAGCTAACAACTCTAGAGTCCTCCCACGCTTTGTACCCCTGCTACTGCACTTCAGGTTAACTCCCTCCTCCACATCTATCATGCCCTTTTCTCCAATCAACCTCATATGAAATGATACAAAAAATGATGGCTACCCACAACTTGCACAACAGCCATGCAAACCATAGTTCACACAAATGCACACCTAATGCAACCCTTATGATATACAATAAGTAAAAACACCTAAAAACAAAACATAATTAAATAACAAGACATACTCAAACAAATAAATAATAATATATTCCGAGTCATCTCTTTCATAGTGTTAAGGGCAATACAATACAGAATCCCATCTGTAAGATTATTTACAACATTTTTAAATGTATTTGTCACATCAAGGGTGAGGCTCTGAACCCTGTATTGGGTGTGAGAGTTAGGGACTGCATGGCGTTGCAGTCCGACCCCAACCCCCACCCACACCCAAAAAAACCTCCTCAACAACCTTTGAATTTCAGTGTTTTTTATTTTTATTTGAAACCATATCTGCATTTTCGCTGTGGTTTTTAGGTATATTCCAAACCAGCTGTCTGAGTACTCACAATGGGCAAAATGATTTCAATGCTTTTATTATGAAATAGAGGACCTGGCGCATTTTGACTTGTGTACCAAGTCTTTCTCACAGAGGAAGGTGGAAGGACGAGGGCATAATGAAATATAAGAAATACCTTTTCCTAAATACAGACCATCCTAAAATAACTACCCTATATTTACCACCAAAGGTTCATAAACCATAGGAAACCAGGTAGACCTACAGTTTCTTCTATGGTTAGGGTCTTAGAAAACACACATGTAGAAAGATCATTCTCTATTCTCTTTGGTAGAGACAATGCCAAGCTACCTGAAAGATAGCGCAGATTTCATTA